>NC_061120.1:124621744-124868243 GCF_002878395.1 Capsicum annuum
CAGTTTTAGGGGGGCAATAATGTTTTCTAAGATTGATTTGAGGTTTTCTTACCATCAATTGAGAATTCGGCTGAGGATATCCCAAAGATAGCTTTTAGGACCTGTTACGGTCATTATGAGTTTCTAGTGATGTCGTTTGGGTTGAAAAATGCCCCAGCCATGTTAATGGATTTGATGAACTGACTATTCACACCCTATTTGGACTCTTTTATAATTGTGCTCATCGATGACATCCTTGTCTATTCAAGGAGTAAAGAGGAGCATATACAATATTTGAGGTTGTGCTCCAAACCTTGAGAGATTATTTGCTTTTTGCCAAGTTCTCTAAGTGTGAGTTTTGGCTTGAGTCGGTGACATTCCTTGGACATGTGGTGTCTAAGGATGGGATTATAGAGGACCCCATGAAGATTGAGGCTATTCATGATTAGGCTAGGCCTACATCTTTGACTGAGGTTAGTAGCCTTATTTGCTTGGCCGGTTATTACAGGCAATTCATTAAGGGTTTTGCTACTATTTTAGCACCTGTGAGTAGATCGAATTGAAAGGAGATTCTTTTTTGATGGTTTGAGGAGTGTTGGTTGAGCTTTGGAAAGCTCAAGAATTTTCTCACTACAGCTCCTGCTCTAGCTCTTCCTATAGAGGGTGAGGGATTCACCGTGTATTGTGATGCTTCTGGGTTGGCTTGGGTTGTGTGTTGATGTAACATGGTCGTGTTATTACTTATGCTTTAAGGCATCTTAAGATGCACGAGCACAACTATAACACTTATGATTTGGAGTTGGCGATGGTAGTTTTCATGCTTAAGAATTTGGAGGCATTATCTTTATAGTGTGTATAATGAGATTTTCATCGATCATCATAGTCTTCAACATCTTATGACCTAGAGGGAGCTTAATGATAGGAAACATAGATATTGAAGTTGGTTAAGAATTATGACTCCTCTATCTCATATCATTTGGGCATGTGAATGTGGTGGCATATGCCAACTTGATGGTTTTCCTTAATATTTTTTACCCTAGGAAGATTCTTGCTAGTGTTGAGGTGAAGTCTTTGCTTTCTGAGCAGATTTGAGATCAATAGTTTGAGGATAGTAAGCTTCACTTCCTTTATGATCAAATGTTGAGTGGTGAGTCCGAGAGGATCACCATAGATTCTGAGGGTGTTTTAAGGTTTGATAGCCACATTTATGTTCCGAGGATCGATGACTTAATTCAGTTGGTTTTGCACAGGATCACAACTATAGATATTCTATTCATCTGAGTAAAACTAAGATGTATAGAGATTTGATACAACAATATTAGTGGAGTGGCATAAAGATAGATATGGCAGACATTGTAGCTCGTTGTCTTTGTTGTCATTAGGCAAAGGTTGAGCATCAGTGACTAGGTGGTTTGATTCAGAGATTTCCTAGTCTTGAGTGGAAATGGGAGTAGATTACCGCAGATTCTGTTAGCGGTTTGCCTCGCATTTCTTGTGGTTCAGATGGTATTTGGGTCATTGTAGATCGGTTGACCAAGTTAGTACATTTCATTCCTATTCAGGTGTCCTTTAGCGCCGAGAGGTTGGCCCATTTTATGTTAGTGAGATAGTCTACTTAAATGGCATGCCCATATCTATTATTACAAACCGAGGTTTTGTGTTCACTTTTAGCTTTTGGAAATCTTTTCAGAAGGATATGAGTACTTAGGTAGATCTTAGTACAACCTTTCATCCCCAGATCAATGTTCAGTCCGAGTAGACTCTTTAGGTTCTTGTGAAGCTACTCCGAGCCTATATTTTGGATTTTAGAGGTAAGTGGGAGCAACACATAGTATTGCCAGAGTTTGCATACAATAATAGTTATCATTCGAATTTTAAGATGGTGGCTTTTGAGGCCTTATATGGTAGGAGGTGTCAGTCTTCGATTGGATGGTTTGAGACTTCTAAGATTAAACCTCGTGGTACCAATTCACTTCAGGAGTCATTAGATAAAGTCTGGGTGATTTAGGATAGGTTGAGAGTAGCTTACAGTAGGCAGAAGACCTATGCAAACTGTAGGCATCACGCCTTGAGATTTGGAGTTGGTGATCAAGTATTCCTCTGTGTGTCGCCTGTGAAGGGTGTGATAAGATTCAAAAAGTAGGGTAAGCTCAACCCTAGATATATTGGACCCTCGAGATTCTTCGCACAATTGGTGAGGTGGCCAATGAGTCAGCTTTACCTCCTGATTCTGCTGTTATCCATCTAGTTTTCCATGTTTTTTATATTGCAAAGATACATTCCTGTTCTATCTCATATGCTTAGATAGGTTTCAGCCTAGCTAGATGAGCGGTTAACCTTTGTAGAGGAGCCTGTGCTTATTTTGGCTAGTGATGTCAGACGGTTAGGCACTAGAGAGATTTATGTAGTTAAGGTTTAGTGGAGGCACTACCTAGTAGAGGAGGCTACTTGGGAGATTGAGAGCAAGATATGGACACAGTATCCTTACATGTTCGAGGATTCAGGTACAACCTAATCCTTCTTTTTTGCGGCTGAAAGTTCCTTTAGTAGTTGATATTGTAATGAACCTTCAGGTCATTTTCCATAGTTTAGCTTATTTTTTGCTGTTAGAGCTAGTCTATACCTGCCCCAAGTCAGATATGACTTGGTGGAACTAACATTTTGGTTATCAGGTAATTCAATTAGTTTTTAGAGCCAATTTCCTATTTTGAAGTCTTTATTGGTTCCAAATGGCCACCGAGTGAAAAATTTAGATAAACAACCTCGAATGTAAATTTTGACTACTACAACAGCTCTGGTATGTTGATTTTAGTCTAGAAGGACTCTTGGTTCAGGTCTCGAGGAATTTGAGCTTATTTCAATCTATTGATATAAAAGTTTATAAAATGAAAATCGGGTGTAGGATCAACGTTTTGTTGAAACAACCTCGGATGGAAATTTTGACTTTGCCATTGAGTCCGAAATGTCGATTTTAGTATGGTTACATAGTTTGTTTCCAAGTCTCAGCTGTATTTGGTGCATCGCGACAATGATGGTTTGGGCCACGATCGCGACTACTAATATAGGGCAGCAAATACTGCGATTGCTAGTCTAAGTGTTGTGATTTTGAGGATAAGTACCACGATCGCGACTCCCTTGTACAACCCCAAATTATGGTGATTGCGAGTCTCACGCCGTGATAACAACATTCGAGAATCTAGTATGGCTATAAATAGATCCTTTTTGCTCAATTTTGCCCATTTTTCATTCATTCCAAGAGAGCCAAAACCTTAAATTGTGAGATAGCTTCAAATTTGAGCTTGTGGGTGATTGGGAAGCTTGATTAACATTTATGTCTTGATTCTCCCTCAGATTTGTGGTACGAATTCACCCTTTTCATAGTGGATTTTATCATTTCTTATGCAAAAATTCCAAAACCTTGGAGGCTTGATTTTAGCCCCAAATTAGCTCAGATTCTACCTATTTTTTAGGGTAATGATTCCCTGATAATGAGGAAACATTGAGTTGGTTTCGAAAATGCAATTTCTATAAGTGGGACCCATATGGAATTTTGGTATATTTTTGGAACCCAAGCACAATGGTTCAATATGGGTATCGATGTTCTTGTATTGATGTGTAGAATATGATTTTGATAGCTTGAAATCTTGTGAAAGCTTCTTGGAAGGGAAAATTAGTAATTTAGAGCATCTTTTGAGCTTTCTTCGACACCCAGGTAGGCTAGATTTTACCCCTTGTTAGATTGAGCTAATTCATAGTATATTTATGCATTGTGTTTGATTTAGGATAGGTTTAAGCTGTTGGTATGATAAATTACAATACTTGGGATCAGTTGATCATTTAGGCCATTTTGGATATAGCTTTGGGCATAATTACTTAGTTGAACATTACCTTAGGTGAAGTTGACCTTGTAGGATCCCTTTGAGTTGGAAATGCTTTAGTTACTCTTTGAATAAGGAGATTGCCTTAGTCGCTTTAGTTTAGGGTTGAACTGACCCTAGTTACCATTTCCACCCCAAGACTCAAAACAACAAAACTGAAAAGAAACTAAAGCTTGAAGGCCAAAACATGAAGGCTCTTAATAAATAAATCACTCTTGTAGGCATTTTATCAAACATTTGTAGTTCATGGTTTTAAAACAATCATAGGAAAGTCATGGAACTTGTAGAAATAGCATGAATTCATCATAATAGCATTAAATCATCGTTTAATTCAGTAAATCATAGTATTAAAACATGGGAGATTGAATAATAACAATAATTTCATGGTAACATGGTATAAAATCAATAGTACATGGAGATTCATGGATGAAGTCATAATTTAAAATATAAATCTTGAAAAGATCACAATTTTATAATTTAAAAGGGTTGCTTGGACTCCATGGATGAAAGGGATCCATGGATAAACATCTAACATACCTTAATGGATTAATTTCTTGGAGTTCTTGAGGATTTGACTTGAAATTGGAGAGCTAGGGTTCTTGATTGGGAGAGAGAGCTTCTTGATTTGGGGGGAAATAATCAAATAATGAGTTTAAAAACATTTCTAGGGCTTAGAAGCACACATGGGTGGATTAAAATAATGGGAAAGGATTGTTTTAACCCTGGGCGACACTTTTAATTTTTGTGAAATTTTCTCGATCTGGACCCCTGGAGCGACGCACCACTATCGCGCTAGGCCACTGGAAAAAGGACATTTGGGAAATTGGTCTGTGGCACAATGCAGGGAAATCGCGGTCCTTCACTGATTGGGACTTGAAAGTTCTCTGCAGCGCGGTGGCATCGCGCTGTAACATTGGAAAATGCCAAATACTAAATTGGCCTATAGCATGATGTGCCAAAATTGTGATACCTCACTGGAAATTTACAATTGCTATTTTAACTCTTTCCGTGATGCGCTGATGGGTAAAATGACGGTAATCAACGTCTGGAACTTAAAATTGCCATAACTTCTTACCTGGTTATCAGATTTAGGTGAATTTTATATTGTTGGAAAGCTAATTAAATTTTCTATGCAACAACAGGCTTTAAATTGAAAAATAATGAGTGTTTCAAAAATTTTATGTACAATTACTCATGTATTTGGACTTAGATTATGCTAGGGAAATGAGGGGTATTGCATCATCAGTTCATTTGGGAATTGAAAAATGACCCTTTGAATTCGATAATCAATAGATGAATAACACGAGTAATCTGTAGGCTATGTATTGGATCAACAGATGGGTAATATATTAATTACCATCTATTGGACATAGTTTACCATGAAATACATATTGATGATTAACATCAATATGTATGTAATCGTAGTGGTCTAATGAGTTGGTACATTAATCATAGTATGTAATCATATATCACATATTGCAGTGGTTTGTTGATCTACTGCAACGATTGTTCCCACATGTTATTAAATTGAAATAATTTATACAAAATAGTCACTTGTATTTATGTAAATTTTATTTACATACATAATAAATTATAACACAATATGTACACATCATAAATTCGAAAGTATACATGAATGCTATCTGCATACAAAACAATGTTTGGGGTTCAAACACCTCTCATGGACAACAAAGATCACTACTCATACGCAAAATGAAGTAAACTTCCTGCCTACTGCTTTAACTCATTCTGAACAACAGATGTGGCAACCTAAAGCAAATGATGCTTCAGAGGATCTTTACAAGACTATTACTCTACAAGTCCTTTGAAGATCCTAGAGTTAAACTCCATTAAGCCTTTAGCTTTTTCTTTGGCAACATCATAAGTAGCCTAATACCTTTCTTTGATAGACCATAATTTGATCCAACAGGCTCCTAATTGCCTTAATTAAAAGAAAAAAATTAATTTAGTAAGGAGTTTAAGAAATTAAAGAAGAAAAAGGTGAAATTGATGCCCTAAGGTAATGGTTATTGGTGTATAATTGATGTGTGGTGGATGATTGTTATACAATTTATGCTAAAAATATTGCCATGATTATGGAAAAAGAGAAAAATTAATTCTTATGGTAGTAAAATATATATCCACCAAGTGTTTGTGAAAATGCCTAAAAGAGATGGGGCAAAAACAAAAGATATGGGTAGACAAAAATGGAGTAATTTGGTTGTTGGAGAGTGGTTTTAAATGTTTAATGTAGTGTATTAAAGCGCTTAGAGAGGTTAGTCACTATTTCCAAATAGGTCCTACCCGTCCCTTAGCCTACATTACAACCTGAAAAAGTCCTAATTGATCCTAAGATTTATATTCGACTATTAGTAGAGCATCATTCTAAGGGAAAACTTATGTTTCATTGTGTGTAACTTGTGAATTCTTTTTGATAGTGAGGGTAATTTGATTCTTGTACCCATGATGTTCTAAATTGCTTAATTGTGAGTGATCATGGGTAACTCTCTTGTTGTGAGGGCACATGTTGAATGAATATGGGTGATTTGTATGATGTCTTTGATTGAGAAATTTTCATGAGTTTTCTACTAGGTGAGTCAATTCTTGAGGATAGGATGTTTTAGAGGAGTGTTCATGAGCTTTCAATTGTGCAAATAACATGCTTAGTGTGGTAACTTGCATTCCGTGTAGTCATAATAGTACAAGGTTGAGTGTCTTGCATTTAGTAGAAGTGTAGAGTCTCCTTAGATGATGAGTATTATATTTAATAGTTTTTCAAGGATGAACAAGTCTTTAAGTGTGGGGTGTTGATGTTGGGTGTATTTATGCATTCTAGTTCCCTATTCTAGGCGTTTTAGCCTTATTTTGAGGATTATTCTATGCTATAATGGTGGATAATGAGATAAATGTGTAGAAATGTGTTAAAGCATTTTTTTATGATTTTAAGAGTGAGTTTCAAACAAGTTTGTACCTAAAAGATTCATTTAGAGTTCATCTTGGAAAACTAGTCGTTCTAGCGTAAGTTAGGTGCTTGTCTAGACTCTCTTGTTGGATTCTATTGTATTCTATGTGTTACTTATGGTTTTAAATGTGTTATTATATATGTAACTAAGTTTTATGAGTGTACAAGGGTCAAGTGTATCAAGACAAGAGTCAAAACAACAAGTTAAAGATCAAAGTGAAATTTGCCTATGCTTAGCTCTTGTTTCTATTTCATCGTGTTGGATGTTGTGTTTTTTTGAGATCTAATTTATTGTATTTAATGCTATATGATGATTTATTAATGGATAATTATGATATATGAAGGATATAAAATCTTAAAATCAAGTGGAAACAACTCAAAAAGGCTTGGAATGGATCACGGAAGCACAAAACACTACTTGACGCCAATTTGGACACCTGAAAAGTATTGGGAGAGTTTACGCATGTGGAAAGGACTCTGGGCATTGTGACACATTAATAAACTTATAAGGGACCCAAAAAAGTGTGTAAGTGTGATATGTGTACGTCTCATGCTCTATTCCGGCGCAATACAGTGTGCACCACATGCTTTACTTCTGGGGTCCAATGTCTTAGATAAAATTAAGAAGCCAACTTCCAGTGAGTGCGTGCGAATAGCATGCGACGCATGCTCCACTCCAAACCTGAGAGTTTTACTCCAATTCGACTCTAACATGGACTTGGCTTACCCTTATGCTATATATACATGTTGTATCACGTTTTAATATACTTTTGGACGTATTTTGGAGATAAGGGGCTGCTACAACTTCAAAATTATTTTTTTAAAATTTCATTTAGTTCATACATGTTTTTAGTCGTTAATTACAACCTTGTGATTGTGATTATGACTATGCATGAGTAAACACCCTCTTTCTTGGGTTGAAGCCAAGAACATTAGTATTATTGCTATGGATTAAGTTTGTTTTCTTTGCTTATCACTATTGGTTGTTTGTTTATTCTTTTTTTAATTATTTTGAGGATTGATCACCCTTAGAATACATCAATTGTCAACATTGTAAACTCGGGAGAGGGAATAGGGAGATAGAACATGGGAATGAGTAGAGTATGGTTTGTATTTTTTTATGAAATAAGGAATTCAAATTAGTATCTAGGATAGGGATATACTTAAATATCGTACTTGATTCACATGTAGGATGATATTTCTAAAGAATTTAAGTGAACTATTACATCCCCACTCAACGATGTAGGTGTAAGGTTCAACTTAGGTAAAAGATTAGTGGTAGGGAAACCGTAATCATGCAAGAAACCCTACGAATCAACAACCAAGATAAGCAGGTTAGCGAATGAAATCCAAAAGCATAATATGATTGTTCAGAGTGCTTCAACCCTGGGTTTTCTCCTACTGATTGTCTCAAGACCTTTACTTTCCTCATTGTTTAGTTTTAATTTACAACTTACAAACTCACTTTGGTTACTTTCGCATCAATTGAATCTAAACTGTGAACTAAAATCAAATCATTGCCAAATCTATTCTCTGTGGTATCTATAACTCGTTTTTCTCGAAGGCCACTATATTACTTGGTAGACCACGTACACTTGCGTGTGAGCTGAAGTCGCAACAACGAACCAACCTCTCCATGATAAATGCTATAATAGGAGTTTTATTACTTCATTTTAGGTTTCAAAAGTTGATATGACCTACTATACTTATGGATACTAATTGTTACATCAAATCCAACCTTTACAACCTACATTAGTTCTAGATTTCGCTCAATTATCACACCCTAAAAATTAAGCCAATTTTAGACTAGTCCCCGCATTCTCAATAATTACTCCAAGGAGGTCTAGGTACAAATTTTACCCAATATATCAATAAATGCAGTAAAGAACAAATCCAAAAAAGACTTAGACAGTCCATTCATTATTCTCATGAAAGCGAATGGTGCATTAGTCAAACCAAAAGACCTAACTAGAAACTCTTAGTGCCTATAGCGAGTTTGGAAAGAGGTCTTGGGGATGTCCACTACCCTATTTATAGCTAGTTATAATTTGACATTAAATCAATCTTAGAGAACATTGCAGCTCCCTGTTACTTGTCAAAAAAATTATTTATTCTTGGCAAAAGGTATTTGTTATGAATGGTCACTTTATTTAATTAGCAGTAATCTATGCACATCTTCATACTACCATCGTTCTTTTTCACAAACAATGTCAGCTATGGATGTGAGGGATCTGCAACATAATCAGGATCCCAAATGTTAAACTCCAAAGGCAGAAGTAGTCACGAATTTGACTGGAGCCTGAGATGGCCCTAAAATCCTTTGGCTGGTGCTGAATATATTTGAAGTCTATTCCTGACCCTCTGGTTAGACATTTCACTGAAGATTTGAGACTATGTGTTGAAGTCTCATCTGCATCTATCGACTAACTCGCATCATTTAGTTGGGACAGAGTAGAGTTAATGAATATGCTTGAGGTTCATAGAAATGTGGACACACTACAGGGAGTCAAGAAATAGATTTCCTATGAATGTCCCTATAGCCTCCCGAAGATAGGTTATGAACGTCTCCGCACCAATCCACAGGACTCTATGAAACACTTATCTCTTATACTAATACACCGGTGGACCTAGTACACTAATAACAATTTGTCTTGACCAAATTTCTTAAGTCATGCTGGGCTACATGACTTAAGAAACTGTGAATAGGCATAAGATTGTGCAAAAATTTTTATTTCATCAATAAAAAATTTACCACTACGATTCATATCCACTAGTATTTTTATTTCACTATTTTGTGTAAAGTTATTATTATTAATTATATATCTCTAATCATATATCTCTTTGCTATATTGGGAGGTGCAGTTATTGTTTGGAGGAGCATCAAGCAAACTTGTGTTGGTGATTCCATCATAGATATTATTTTGTTCGAGACATAGTGAAAGGAGAAGATGTGGTGGTTGTGAAGATTACATTAATCAAAATTCTAGTAAATGGAATCATAACACATGCTCTTGACTCACCTACAAATTTATTATACCAAATCCACCATAAACACTATTCTAATAAAAATATGTGTTATATCGTTAAAACTAGAACTGATCAGAAGTACATCCAGTTTTATTTGCATACTTTGATGGTTCTTCTATCAATCTTCTTTTTTAATTTGTGAGTTCAGCTATTTGAATGCTTATCTTAATCATTTCTTCCTCACGCCTTTCCTATGCCTATTTCAGACCCTTTTTATCTTTGACAAGATTATTTAAAGAGTTAATTAGTTCAGAGGCAAGAGATCTAATCTTACCTAGGGAGTAATCCTCTAAACTTTCTTTGATATTATGGAGAGTATTGAGTTTGTCTTCACTTTCATCTATGTCTACCATCAATGTAAGGAGTGTACCAGAGACTTCCACTTTCTCTTCTAAAGCCATAATGAAATGTCATCCTCTTGCTCTGAATCATTTGAGTCACTTGATGAATCACTCCACAGAGCTGCAATCACTCCACTTTACCCTTTTCACTTCCCCATCATCTGCCGACCTTTTACTTTATCAGTCACTTTGGTTCATTATCCCCTTTTTAACCTCCCACTACATCATCTTTCACTACTTTTTTACACTTTCTTCACCATATCTCATTCCTCAATGACCTAAAAAAAATCAATGGCTTATCTTACCGAAACTCCTCAAGATTGCCATTTTGATAATCATGACCCAGTCCTCATCTCTGGGTCCTCCGAAGAAGCCTCCTCTCATTCCTTGTAATGCTCAACTTATACGTTACTTTAACTGCAAGGTGGTTGTTGTCAATATATTTACCAAAATTTAAGTTGGGGTTGAATCCACGAGGTACAATATGAGTGGCAATTGAATTAGCTCAGAATAAAGAAAACTTGATAAATTCTAACCTAGAGTATAAGTGTGTAAAGAAAAGTGGGGGTTTGAAAAGTGTCAAAACAAATATTTATTAATGGATTTTTAAAGGACTAATTCAGGGCTACAAATAATTAAAGTGTAAACAATTAGATATGGATCTTGGGGTTATTCTTTCCTAGGGGCAAATTATGCATAGGATTATCACATACCATTAGTATGTAATCCAATATGAAAAACATGGGAAAACGTTATCCACCAAAGAACAACCAAAACCCCCAATATATACTTCAAAACCCAAAACAATATCATAATTATGTCATGAGAACCATTGATTAAAATATCCCTTTAGTTGAAGTAACAATGAGGGAGGAGTAACATGCCTTAAATGCCAAAGAAGACGGAGAGAAACCACCCATTAGAGCCTTAATTGATTGCTTTGATGAAAACCCTAGCCTTTCTAGAACCAAGATCTTGAGAGAGATTTAAGAGTGTTTAGAGTATGTTTGATTGAGAATATTAGGTTAAGGAAGCTACAAAAGTGTTTTTAAGTTGTGGGGGTCAAAAGAGGTTAAGAGGGAAAATGTCCAGAATGCCGACAACTTAAACTGTAAAAATCACCATAGGAGGGTACGGTTTGGAGCCTTCACTTTTACCCACATCATACGATTGGTACCATCCAATTGTTCCCAGTATACAAAGTTGGATATGACATACTGTCCACCATACGACTCCTATTGCTGAAGTCGTATCACCATACAACTAGTACACTTAAACCATATCCAAGACAGAGTAAAAGGGGGTTGGACACTGGGTAATATATGAATTTACTATACCACTCGTACCCTAAACATACAACTCATCACCACTAACCCATACCCACAACAGAAGCTTACCCACCACATACTGGACAGCATACAAGTTGGGTCACCTGACTGGTACCCTCACCATATGTATAGTATGGTGAGTCGTATGATAATCAGAAGCTCATAACTCTAGAAATTTCCAAGGACCAAAACCCAGGGTGTTTCAATTATCCCTCACTTGGATGATTCATACTTGAATGATAGAACAAGGTAGTACAAGCATAAGTTGCACCCCACCACCTCAATTCTAACCTTTAACTAAGTTATAAAACAAAGGTGCAAGAAATTCATTCTTTCATTTAGCAAAGTTTGAAAACAAATATATGATGAAGAACACACACCTTCCGCACAAAGTTCTATAGCGAAGAGTAGGAACGGATACTTGGACTTCATGTCCTCTTCATATTCCTTAGTATCCTCTTCAACCTTATGGTTTCTCCATCGAACCTTTACTGAGGCCACATCCTTGGTCCACAACCGACGAACCTGACAGTCTAAGATTTTAACTAGGAACTGCTCATAAGAAAAAGAATCCAAAATACCAAATCCTTAATGGGAACGATTTAAGATGGATTAACCATACACTTTCTCAACATAGTGACATGGAACACCAAGTGAATGGAGCTTAAATAGAAAGGAAACTCCAACTCATATGCAATATTTCCAACTCGTCTCAAAATTGTGTACAGAATAATATATACGGGGAATGGGTTTCTCTTTCTTACCAAACTCCATCACTCTCTTCTGGGAGATACCTTCAAGAACACTCTATCCTCAACCTCAAGCTCCAAGTGCCTTCACCTTATGTCCACACAGGACTTTTGGCAACTTTGGGCAGGCTTAAGTCTATCCCGAATCACCTTCTCCTTTTCCATGGCTTGGTGAACCAAATTTGGGCTAAACATTTCCTTCTTACCAACCTCGAACCATCTAGTAGGAGACCAATAAAGGAGGGGCGAATTTAAATTTTTCTTTGAGTTGACTAATGACTTCTTTCAGTCGACTCGCCTGCAGATCAATATACTTCACAAAAAAAATTAGATTTAACATAATTAAGAAAATAAATAGCTAAACACAAAGTAAAGACAGAGATTTATACTAGTTTGGAACACCAATATGGTGCCTACTTCCAGTCCCCTTGGGTTTTAAAGTTTCGTTAGATCGTTCAGTGTCATTCTAGAGTACAATGATAAAAAACAAGTTTTGAAGACTTATTTTCTCTTCAGATCTTGTGACACAGCTTCAATTGATGTTACAAAGTTGACTTGATCCTATATTTTATATAACAATTGTAAACTAAAAGTTACAAAGCCTTATGAGACTAAGATTGAGACACTTTGATTTTTCTACTTGAAGTAGCATAACCCATGTCCATCTTCAGTCTTTTTCTTTTATAGTCTTCTTCTTCTATTTTTCATATGAAAACCCAAAAGATTTCTTCCCAACCAAGGATTTGAATTAATTCCTAGATTGAGGGATGACACCATAACGTATGTCCATATTAGATATACCCATAAGTGGTGCAGTTTTTACAATTATACATGTCCATATACAGCTGTCGCCTTTTTTTCTTTTGCTTTATTTCCTGATTAATTTGGTCTGCCGTGATTCTAGGATTGTGATCTTTCTTCCATTTTCAATATATTTAATTGAATTTCTTGTCACACTATTTGAATGTCATACATCTCCTCATTGATGATTTTACGATTCTTGAACGGACTAAGTTTCCAACTACCAGTAAATAATGGCGAAATGGATTACCACATGACTGAAATGAGGAATATTACAGAAAGCAACTGGGGTCGGAAGACAAAATAAGGCATTTTTGGTGGACCATAATTATGATTGCTTTGAATAGAGAAGAAGCTATTTGGGTGGTAAATGGCCTAGGAGTGGCCTCACAGAAGATCAAAAAACATACTTTGAACTTTAAGGCCAAGTCATGGTGGATACTAGCCCAGCTTAGATTGTGTCCCACTATTAGGGACAGCGTTCTAAGTCCATTTCGTTCGGCATTGATAGTTGGTTTTATGTACGGGTATGAGTTTAATTTAGGTGAATTTTTAGCAAGACAAATACGATATCGAGCTATGGGAAGAGAAAAGCTACTTCTATCATATCTGTGTATGATCACCTAGATATGTTTGGATACAGGGGTTCAGGAACATCTAAGGATCGACCAGTTCATTGAGCCTAAAAACATCACAGATTTGGAGTTGATTTAGAATATTACAAACCCCATGGACATGTAATCTAGACAAGAAGCTTATATGATAGCCAAAATATACAGAAGTCGGGGTGGAAATTTTAAGGCTGCAGGGTAGGATGAGATAGATAACACCACAGGTGGAGGTGTGTAGACTGAGCCATAGATAACTGATGCAGTAGGCACATCTAGTGCCCCTCCTCTTGCTTAGTCTGCACCACCTCACTCATCTTTCTCCTGATCTAAACCTCCAGGGTTTGTGCTTATTTCCCAGTCTACTTTAAATGATATTATGTATAAGTAGGAAATGGTAGAACCAAAGATTCAGGTAATGGAGCATGGTGTGAAACCCTGGGTTGAGAACCATCTAAAACATAAAACTAAAGGGTAATGAGTTGGTTGAATACCTTTGAGCAGTGGATGACTCGGAAGTTGGGAAGCAACCAAATCCCAGATATTTTAGAGCTAAAAGTGGAGGTGGAAGAAATCAAGAAAATGTCAAATGAGTTGTACGATCGGGCATTCATCCCAACACCCATGATTATGGAGAATGAGCCTGAAATATAAGTTGAAAATATCTTGAGTATTCTAGAACCAGAAAAAGAATGGAGAGAGAGAAAGAAAAGAAAGCACCAAAGTGTAGAAAAAGAAGCCCTAAAGAAATCAAAGAAATATAGCATATAGAGTGAGTAGGACTGGCAGGTGAAGGTCCAAGGAATACAAGCTAGTTTCGATAGCTTAAAACTGGCAACTAATTATGTGGAGAGAGGCTATTATACTGCCCTAACACTTGATGTACCACTAAGTGCACCGGTCACAACCAGTACCACTATTGCGGAGACAATCCCAGCAGATGATTCGACTCCTTTTGAGGTTGGTGGGACCTGATCTGAGGGCCGTATGATGATGCGACATGAGCTAGAACCTTGAGCGCCCAGGTATTATCCTTATCCATTACATTACATCTTTATATGCACTGGTTATAGTGTATAGGATTTAAGTTAGGGGTAGGGGATGTACCAAGTTCGCCACAGGTTATACTTGTCGTGTTTAAAAACCCGTGGCCCTAATATAAAAAGTCAAAAAAACAACAAGTTTTGTTGTTGTTTTTGTTAGTTTATGTATTGTGTGATGCTAAAATAGGAGGAAAATTTGTAGTTGGGGCAGTATATGTGGTTTTGAATGATTATGTTGAATTAGTTCAGATTTTGAAAAAAAATTATGTTGAAAAATGGATACCCCTCTTAGAATTTTGCTAATTGTGTGATGTGTATGTGTGAGGGACGATTGTGAATCTGATAGAACATCTAGGGTAAATAATTTGATAACTGAATAAGTAGTACCTAGCAATATGACCCTGTGCGAGTGCGTGTGAGGCGTTACTTAGTACCCGGTGTGTCAAAATCTGGAACTTGCCCGATTGCTCTTACATAAGGTTCAGGATAGTCGAATAGGAAATGATCATTGGCCATTATTGTTGTCCACTCAATCCTAAATGCCTAACTAAATGAGATAATAAATCCCTTAATCCCATTGTTTGAGCCTTAATTGGCCCTTTTTTATGACACTAATTTCACTTTCCCATCTCACTTACAATGAAAATGCATTGGCCTTGGTCCTCATTGGACACTGTACACCTCAACTCAGACAAATTTCATAAGTTGAGGGTGACTATTATAAGGTTGTGTAGGAAAAAATGAGTATGAAGAAAGACGTGTAGAAGGAAAAATAAAAAAGTACTAGTGCGGTGAAAATAAAAAATAATAAAAGAAAAAGAAAAGATTGCAAGAAAATAAAATAAAAAGAAAGTGAGAAAATAAAAATGCATGGTCCAGTATGAATGTGCTTTAAAATAAAAATAAGGACATTAGAGCTGAAATAAAGTGAAAGAAAAAAGTGGATTCCAAATAAAGTGTAGTGTCAAGGAGGCGTAGTCACTAAAAATCCCAAAAAGATACCATACAATCCCCAAATATACATTACAATGTGAATAAAGTCCTTTAGTGATCCTATCCCAATAGTCCAAAAACTTAGGAAGAAAACATATGTGCAAGCCTATGGTATTCTGTATACACAGGCTGATATTTCTTTGTGGGCGAGAGACTCTTTTGTAATATCGCTGAATAACTTGATTGATCTAAACTGAGTGAATGGAATATCTTTTATTGTGAGCGTACATGGGTTATATTGTTAGGTTGCCAGACTATTTGGCGAATGTGATTTGTATAAGCTTAGTTGTCTATTACTAATGTAATGTCTTCATTAGATTCCTTTTTGTCATTCCATATACCAAATCGATATACACTGTTGGGTTATTGAAATGTTAAAACTAGGAAGGGGAATAAAAATGTTGAAAATTTTAATGAAAAGTCTCTACCATAGGTATCTTAGTATCTTCTTGTTTAAGCATCGTTGTTGTGGTTGGTAGTTTTGATTTTTGTTTGCCTGAGGACGCACAAACTTTCTAAGTTGATGGTTTTGATGCGTCATGGAAACACGACACTTTCAATTCTTAAAACAAAGAATTTATGCTTGGACTTGGTTATTTTGGTGGATATGATACGGTTTTATGGTTGTGGTAGGTGAAACGGGTAAATAATAGTCTCGTAATGAAATTTGAAGAAAAACTACTGAAAATGATGAAGTTTGTAGATGGAAAAAGTCATCATACATGTCATCAACACATCATACACCTCATATGATTGACTCATAAGGACAATAGTAACAAAAGCCAAGCAGAAAAGCTAAGTGAAGGGAAGATACGACCAGAGCATACGAATCGTAAGATAAGACTGCGAGTTTGGAGGATCAGTCATTAAGAGAACAAAAACCATGTTAGATTCAGTGTTGAAGTCATAGAAGAAGACAAGTCGAAAGATTTGAGTACGACTCGTATTAACCAACCGTAAGCAGACTAGTGTCCAGATCTTAGAAAGAGTAATGCCTAGGTGGTGATGAGTCAAGATCACGAGTCGTATGGCCAAGGTATAACTCGTAAGTATGAGTCATAAATAAAATAGAATTCTAAAGCCTTGGAATATCATTTACTAGAAAGCATATGACTAGCACAGTATGACTCGTAAGAATACCTTACGAATGGACGACGCGAGCCATACCTTCTGCCGACTTACTTTTCCTATTCCGTTTTGATTAGGATCTCTGGGTTGTTTTAAGATACTATAAATACCTTAGGGTTATTCCTTTATTAGGTTACATTCTTTGACATTCTGGTACATTCTTTAACATACTTTTAAGAACTCTTAAATACTTTACATTGTTCTTGATATTTTTGGGTTTTGATTCAATTGAAAACTTTGGATTTTCTCTCTCTCTCATTCTTGTACAATTAATTATATTATTTCTTTGTTGATTATCATGGATTTTTGCATGAACATGAGAGGATAATTTCATTGACTATGGTTGTGGGAACCTTGGTAGATTAACTATGTAGATGAAGTAGAAGACTCATCTATTCTAATGTGATTGCATATATCTTAATCTTATTCAAATTAATTGACCTCATAGCTATTGTAGAAGCTTGAGGATTGCCTATATTCAAGAACATACTCACAAGGGAGTTTGAGATTAGGAAAAGGGGATTAAGATGGTAATTTGATATTCACCTCCATCATACAATTCTGCTATCTCATCTAATCAACTTGAGACTCAAAAGGTGAAAGTTGAACTGAAGTCATAGACAAGTACCTATAAGGCGATGCCCTAAGACTCACAAGATAAAGGGTGAGATTTATCAACATGTTCATAAGATGGTTGATAATACACAACTTGTCGATTTTACATGCAGAGAAGCAGAATGGGTGGGTTGAACATGAAAAATTATGAAGTTGAGAAACCAGGGGGAACATAGTCCTAGTGTTCATCTTATATTGTTTACAATACCAAAGAATTCAAGATTTGGTTATTATTTACTTACTACTTCCAAATTTCCATATTTACTTTTCCACACTGCTAATGAATTTTGTCAAGTTAAGCAATTGTTAAACATTTTCCCTATGGGTTCGACCTCGACCTAGTTCGGTTACTATATTTGGCATCGACCATAGCATACTTCTTTAGAGGTGAGTTTTTAGGTGACATCAGTTTCCACGGTGGTACCAATGTTTTGTGAATGAGTATAATATAAGAATGTAATTCTCACAACCAATCACATTGAGTATTTCCATAACCAACCACTGATGTATTTTTATAACCAACCACAATGATACATTTCCACAACCACGTGAGCCAATATCCGCCTATTATCTACATCATCTATGAAATACCACATGATTCATATGCCAATAAAGTATGAATAATACACAATACATCAATGGTACCAAAATAGGCATTTCAATAACATAATACAATTATTCACATGTATTTCGGGTTATAAACATCACGCAGGAACCCACATGGTCACACATATCACATAATATCTTAAAACCAACAAGTGAATAACATATAGGCCCCCATATGGTCACAAAACATTAATATAGACAAATTCATGATTAGTTCCTATCCCTTTAACATGTACTTTGTATACAATTTAACTGCCCAACCCAGTATGAAAGAGTTAAGCCATTACCTACCTCAAGGCCGCAAACCAGTCTACAACACTTCAACCCATGACCATACTTCTCACAGAAAGTCCCAAAATAAACTAAAATGAAGAAATATAGAATCTACACATCAAAATAAATCCAACAATACCCATTTTGCCTACTTTTGGTTCAGAGTCAAAATGGACCCCTAAAATGGGTTTTCAAAAATAGAATGGCAAATCATAAATTTATTTTAAAAATGTGTTTTCCATACTTTTAGGAACCTACAGAGGAAAACCCAAGTCAAGTCAAGTTAAAAATAAGGACCAAATTGAAGAAAATCCAATTATAAACCTTAACGGAAAAAACCTTTGAAATCCATTTTAAAATCAAGAATTGAAATTCTTTTGAAAAAGAAATCGACTAAAAACAAGTGATTATAGGATTAGGAACATTATTAAAGTTAAAAGGAGTGAAATTAGAGTTTTAAATTCAAACCTTGAGGTTTTGGTGTTTTGAACAATCAATCATGAAATTCAACTATCAAAAGGGTGAATTCTAACCTTATATCCGTAAGAGAATCAAGAAATGGATGTTAATCTAGCTTCCCAAGAACCCACAAGCTTCACTTTTACGTTCTTGCACTATTTTAGGGGTTATCTCTTAAGAGGAAAGGTGAATAATGAGTAAATTCATGACTTAATGAGTCTATTTATACTACTCTCAGGTATTCAGATATTGCAATCGTACACCCAGGCAGTTGGAGGTGGTGTGGCCATCACCAAAAACCTTAGTGGAATTGCACTACCCTCTCTGCACACCTGGTACAATCACCACTCATTTGGTGCAGTCATAGATGCACCAGAAACCAGTTGAAACTTGGAAATTCTTTTAAGTTTTCGCCAAGGCCTTGAGATTCATTCAAAATCTGATATACATGAATGAAATACATAACTATACTAAATTTGATGCTCCGCACTCAATGGAGATATTAGATTTTCAAAAAGACATTATTTTAACAAAGTTGACCCATAGAACCCAAAATCACAATTTTCTAAACCAGGGGTTGAAATGATATTTAAAAGCTGTAAAACTACACCAAATATGTTACCACCCTAAAATTAATGTTTCGGATCTGTTGGCATAGTCCATTAAGTCATCCACTTCATAGATACAAACATGATATCAGAACTCACTCAAGATACTCCCTAATTCAGCATACAAAAATAAGAACTTGAGCTAAACTTAGGTTATAGCTTCTTTTTCTTTTCACTCTTTGAATTCGCATTAATCTATTTGATGAAAAAGCATATTTTTACTTTTATAGATGAGTGATGATTAGGGTTGAAATTTCATCGGACTATGTGTCTTACTAAGTACAAGAAGCACCTACCAATTTGTTACACATACAGATAAAGTCGTATAGGCGTGTGCCAGCTGTGCTGTTGCCTTGAAAATCCATGGACATGGTCATTTGTAGTCTTCTAATAATCATCAAAACTGCATATAGCAGTGACCTTACCACTCAAAGTTGTGATAGCAAAATAGTGATTGATATTTTGCAGATTTTGCACAGTATAACTTGAAGGATGCCCAACTAACGTTGAGCTCAAGGTCATAGACATCAGACTAAATTTTCTCCTTAAGTTTCTTAAACGCAGTAGCACGAGATTACACTTTCTAGGTAAAACCTAAAATATCTAACTTAATCTTCTTGAGTGACACTACCCAAACTATGGCCTTGTCTTAAGGGGAATCCCAAGTCCAACAAGGACCGTAGATCATCCGGTAGTCTTGATGAGTTTAGAGAATTATCCGATGACATCGCCGGGGAAAGAATATCAATGATTTAATGATGCATGAATTGTATAGAAATTAGTGTATGTATAATTTATGGTGCATGAATTTTATAAAAATTAGTGTATTTATAATTTTATGGTGCATGAGTTGTATAGAAATTGGTGTATCTATAATTTTATGGTGCATGAATTATATAGAAATTGGTGATCTAGAATTTTATGGTGCATGAATTGTATACAAATTGGTGTATAAATTGTATAGAAATTGGTGTATCACCAACTTTATGGTGTCTTAATTGTATAGAAATTGGTGTATCAACAGCTTTATGGTGTCTGAATTGACTATATCGGGTCCTAAAGATAGTCTTAAGAATATCCACTTCCCTAATTTTAAGCTGATGATAACCCGACCTAAGATCAATCTTAGAAAAACACTTCGCACCTTGAAGCTGATCAAATACGTTATGAATCCTAGAAAGAGGATACTTATTCTTTATGGTCACCTTATTCAACTGACGATAGTCAATGAACATCCAAAGGGAACCATCCTTTTTACACAAAAATAACATAAGAGAACCCCAAGGAGACATACTAGGACGGATCAAACCTTTATCTAAGAGATCTTTTAATTGCTCCTTAATCTCCTTCAACTCAATCGGAGCCATTCTATAAGAAGGGGTAGAAATTGGATGAGTATCCCTATCGGGAGGAATACCAGGAAGATCATTAAGGAAAACCTCGAGAAACTTATTAACCAATGGAACGGATTCTAGAGAAGGACCTTTCGAGTTAGAATCTTTAACTCGAACCAAATGATACAAACACACTTTAGAGATCATTTTTTGGGCTCTAAGGTATGATATGAACCTCCTCTTAGGCACTACAAAACCCCCTTTCCATACAATGACTGGCTCATTAGTGAATTTGAACATGACCTTATGGGTACAAAAATTTAAGGAAGCATAACACGAATGAAACCAATCCATCCCCAATATGACATCATAGTCAACCATATCTAACTCTGTCAAATCCATAAGAGTTTCTCTAACACTAACAGATACCACATACCCCTTATAGATTCTTTTAGCAATCACAAAGTCAATAATCGAGGTCGATACGAAAAAAGGATCATAAATAAACTTAGGACCAAAACCAAAATGCACAGCCACAAATGGGGTCATAAAATAAAAAGTGGACCCTGGATCACGTAAACAATACGCATCATAGGAGAAAAGTTTCAACATACACATGACCATATCAGGAGATGCCTTAGAATCCTAGCGAGATGCAAGAGCATATAACGGTACTAAAAGCAGATATAGATGTAGAAACAGCACCCATTGGTGTAGGTACAGATGAAGAGGCAACAAGAACCTTGGTAGCCCTGAAGCCATTCTAGCACGACAGTCATGCTACATGTGACCAATCTGACAATAATAAAAACACATGTTCTTCTTTTCTTCACAAAACCCATCGAGTGACCGCCCATAAAATCTACACAGAGAGTGGGATGGAGTCAACTAAGACTAACTAGCCTGAGATTGGGTACTCTGTACCTAGTACCCACCATCATATTAAGACTGACAATCACCCAACAACCTCAGGTGAGAAGCACTAGCTGTAAAGAAAGAACCAGAACTCCCTAACTTCTGTTTTGGCCACTTACCACCATCTCTACCACTTTTCTTAGAAGGCCTAAACTTCTTCCCCTACCTTCACTAAACTCAAACTGCTTTCTTTTCTCTTTCTCTTCTTACTGTATATAAACAACCAACCTAGAGATATCCATGTCCTTGATCAGCAAGGCAACCTTACTTTCAAGGATCAACTCACGAGACAATTTTGAAGTGAACTTCCTCATCCTAGCCCTCATTCTAGAGACCATCTTTAGAGCTTATAGAGACAACTGGTGAAACTTCAAGGCATACTCCTTGACCAACATCCTCCCTTATTTTAGATTAACAAACTCCTCCATTTTTGCTTTCCTTAACTCCTAAGGAAAAAAGCAGTCCAAAAATGCATTAGAAAAATCCTCCCATAGATATGAATCACCACCATCACCCCTTATGCGGTCCCACTCCTCGTACCATTGGTGCACCACATCCTTCAGCTGGTAGGCAGAAAACTCTACCCCTTCCATATTTGTGGCATGCATAACCATGAAATTTTTTTCTATTTCATCTAGGAAACCCTAAGGATCCTCCTCTACCTTAACACTCTTAAAAGTTGGAGGATTCAACCTCATGAATTATCAAACCCCTTTTAGAAGATAGAGCAGCAGATATAGCATGCTCAGCCTGAGAAGCTACCAACGGAGCAATCATATTAATCAGCTGACGAAAATCAACATTTATTATATTAGCTTGAAGAGAATAGAAGGGACTGATAAAACTCTAGAATAATTAAGGACCAGTCCCCTAGACCGAATACGGATCCCATGAATAGAGCGTATTCCATCAACATTGTCCTCAATTTGGACAAAGAAGTTTTTGTGAGCTTCAGATCGTCGAGGCATGATATGAAAAAGAAGAAAATAGAAATTAGAATAATCCAAGACCTTAGATTTTATATCTCAAAATAAGATAACAAGAAAGTGAAACATTCCTAAATGCCTTGTAGCCTCATCCTTATGAGATTGGTGTGCTACACACCCTAAAAAGAGAATTTACTCGACATGGCCTGATGGACCCCCAGTTGACCATGAACCTAAAGCTTTGATACCAACTTGACATGACCCAAACTAGGGACTTGTCTTAATGGGAATCCCAAGTCCAACAAGGACCGGAGACTACCCCGATAACCAATCTAACCTCCAATCATATACCCTTAATCGGATGAATTCCAAACATATAACAAGATAGAGTAACTATCAACTTAAAGACTTTGGGATAGGTCCATGACCATGGCCAACCCAAAAAATTCTAACCATCCAATGCCAACCAATAACCATAACCAAAACCGAAATAATAACCAAATCCATATCTAAACCATGATAAAATAAAACAATCAAAAATCAAATAAAGTCATATAGTATCAGTCCCAATACCAATACCAGTGCCAGTATTAACACCACTACCAACACTACCAATACTAACCTATAGTAGTTTCATAAAGACTCTATCCGAAATCAAAACAACATCTGATCGAGATATGCCCGCGACCATAGCCAAAACCAATGTCTAAGACTATCCAATGAAAACATAAGAAGTTAATACTAGAAATAGAGCTTTTTGAAGTATGAAAGCTCACCACTTCAAGTCAACACAAGTTGTTCTCAAAGTGAAATCACTGAGTAGAAAGTGTAGTATGACCAACACTTGCATCGTGTGAGGATACAACATTAAAGATGGTTAGTGGTTAGAGCACTAGCATGCAAGTCAAGGATAAGGACAATATAGTTCTAATAGTTTCAAACAAATCAATCCATGCATATACGAATGCAATATATATATATATACATACATATTTATACCATACTGTGATAAGGAAAAGGATTAAAATAAACTTTGAAATCATTAACCTGGGCTATGTAACACAGCTATTTTAGAACAAGGCATCCACGGGCTACATGGGCCCAGCTCTACCCTAGCTGGAAAAGCCCCACTATATGTAGCTGCATGAACCAAAGAATATCCAATTTCGTATATGCCTATAAGGGGGACTTAAACCTCCTGACATAATCAAGGTGACTTAAGAACCATTACATGTATTATGGGGTACTTGAACCTCCCATTCATATAGTTATTTAGGGGAATCAAACCACCCAGTCATAAGATAACTGCACCAGTAAGCGCAATTTCCATTATTAATTCTTCGAACTCCACTTTTAGGCCCATCTACATATCCTAATTTAAAGACCAATATAAAACCACCATTCTATACACACAACTATTTAGTCAATTACTTACTAAAGGAACTTTGTTGGTATCATCATACCAACACTACTTGCAAGTACACAACATGCCATTACCATTATCAATCAACCATTCATTCAATTGACTTTTGGACTTGAACCCATCATCTAACAAAAAAACATGTTCAATTTAAAGTTTAGGGAATCGAACCCATTGTCTATCAAAGACATAAATCAAGTTAATATTTAGGGACTTGATATGCTATAGAAATATAGCATTTTCAGTGCTAAAAATGAGGAAAATATGCAAGTTTCTGAGGTCTTTTTGTTAGACTTGATCTGTTTTGGGTATGTTTTGTAGGAAACCTTGATCTGAATAATAAGTCTGTAAAAATGGTGAAAAAGGCATTTTTGGTTACTTTTGGAGCAATTATGGATAATTGGGATGTTTACTAGCTTGATCATGATTAATGCATGTTTGAGGTTCAAAGAAGAGCTGAATAACTAACTCTCGACACCTACAAAGTCAACATGTGCCTGCAAAAGGACCTACAGACCGCATGTACTCAAAGTAGGTGCCAAAAAGTCAAAATACCGAGAGCTGAACACTGCAGGAATTTTTCTCTTGCTATCTGTTCCCGCTACTTGGGCCGCAGGTAGTATCTATGCCCTGCCAGACCGCAGGTGCAGGAAGCGGGTAGCCACCAACCCAGTTTCTCCTATTTCGTTTGGGTTTAGTTGGGTTTTCTCTTATGCTATAAATACCTTTTATGTAATTTTTAGTTAGATATATATGAGAGATAGAGAGTCAATACTTGTAATAGTTAGAAATGTATTTTGATTTTAAGATCAATCTTTGATCTTGGTATTTTATGGTATTAACTTTGCTTGATTATTCAGTTTATGGTTGTGGGTTTCATTTTATCTTATCATTATAATTTCATCTTTACTTTCCAACATGAATGTTATTGATTTCTTCACAATTATGAGCATCTAAAACCCATAGCTAGGGTTGTGGAAACTTTGGCAAATCAATGAAGTAGGGAAAGTGTGATTGTTGATGGAAAACCAATACCCATGGCATGCATTGCTTTATCTTTATTATAATTGTTATCTTAGAGGTTACAAATGTTAGGATCCTGCCTAGATATTACTACCTGCTCTAACAAAGGGGTAGTAGCTAGGATAAGATAAAGACAACAATAATTTAGAGAGTTAATAGCTGATCTGTTATAGCATAATGGTATATGAAAATGACTATTAGCCTTTAGCTAATAGCTTGAGACTCAAAAGGTGATAGTTAACTGGGACCAGGACAAAGGTTATTAAAGAAACACTCTGAGATTCAATATGTAAAGGGTAAAATCCTCCTGCTTGTCCAAAAGACTGTAGGAGGTACATAACTTATTGATCTGCATGCAAGGTATTAGGTTGGTTAAAAAATGCACAATAAACCTATGGAGTTGAGATGCCAGGGGAAAACACAATCCTAGTGTTCACCCATAACTGATTTCAACTAGAGTTAATATTGTTGCTTGCTCAAGATTACTATAAACAAAACCTCCCATTTACTTTCTAGTACTGCCTATAGACTACAACTGCTGAAAACTGCAAACCATGTGTTCCTTGGGGATTCGACCCCAAACTTAGTTGGGTTACTGTACCTTGACAACAACCGTCCCATCATCTAAAATGAGGTATTGCTTAGACGTCATCAAGAAATTGGCGCCATTGTCGGGAAACACGAAGTTAATTTTTGGATTAAAGTTTTTCTTGTTTTTAGATTTTTCTTTTCTTGTTCTTAGTTAGGCATACGTCGGTGTATGCCTAGCTCATGGGGTAGAGGTAATCCCTTACCCTCACTAATTTTAGAGAGGATTTTACAACCACATAGTAGGATATCAAAAGCAACGAGGGACAATCTCTCTAAATATGGAGTTTAGGATGTTATTGAGAGACAAACAATAGATCATCGAGCAATACTAAATAGAAATTGGACCATAAGCCATTCTAAAGCAATCCATTATGTCAGTTTGTTCAACTATATATCGATGATAAAAAAGATTTAGGATACAATGAGTTGACTGATTCAGGAGCCATTATCCCTCCCGTCTTATCTCCTGATGTGAAATTTAATATCTACAACACTATAATTTAGCTCTTATAATTGAAGGATGTTTTTGTTGAAATCCATTATGTCAGTTTGTTCAGCTATATATCGATGATAAAGAAGATTTGGGATACAATGAGTTGACTGATTTAGGAGCCATTATCCCTTCCGCCTTATCTCCTAATGTGAAATTTAATATCTATAACACTATAATTTAGCTGTTATACTTGAAGGGTGTTTTTGTGGGGTTGCCAATAGTTGATGCAAACATAAACTTGGCAAATTTCATTGAGATATGAACTTCATACACCATATCAGGGGTATATCAGGAGGCACTGAGACTAACGTTTTCCCTTTCTCTTTTACAAGAAAAGCATCATTATGGCTCGGGGAACTACCGAGAGAACTATTACTATATGGAAGGAGCTATGTAGATAGTTTGTGAACAGGTTCTTTCCTCCATCCAGAGTATTGCAGCTCAAGCCTACATATTATCCACTACATAAGGAATATTGATGTCACTATTCAGTATGACATATTTGTATCAAATCATGCTATGCAAATCATATTAAATGATTTCGTATCGGCTGAATGATAATATCTACAATTCATTCAACCAGATTAAGAATCCAAGTCACCTCCTACCTCCTGTATATTTATCTTATCAGGGTTAGGGGTGGGAGTGTAAAAGTCTAAAACTAATGAACCCACATCTATCATAATGGTTACTAGTGAAAGCATAGGTTGTATAGAGGAGGTGCAACATCAACCTTCTTAGTCAGTATCCAAACTACTTTCTTAATGTCTGTTAGGTCTGCTCTAATATCTTCTAGGTTAGGTTCTTAGACATTATCCATCATAGACGTCATCCAGCTCTCAGATCTATCTGCCTGCATTTGGGCACTCTGAAAAAAACACCAAATCTCATTTCTAACATATTGCTTCACTTTAACCTTGAGCTTCTTAATCTGAGCATCATGTAAAAGTAGGCTCTGAATGATCTGTTCAAACTATAAAGTTAGAATTAGTTCATTCCCAGTTGGTACCAATGGTTGACTGTGGATAGATACGTGGAGGTACTGAGGATAAAAAGGCACCAGCATCATAAATAGGTACCACTATCAAACATTGGTGTGTCACTATCTGGGGCACGCCAAACTACATCAAGAATCTCAATGCCTATGGTAGGGGTGGTCGAGTTGTGTATATCTTATATTAGTATCATGTTGGCAGCCTTTATTAAATGGATCACTTGATCTACTACAGCAACGGATAGGACCTATGCACTTCTCATCAGCTGAGTTACACGATAGAAAAAAGGCAATATGATGTTGAACGAGAGCCCCCTATATCGTATATCCTCTATAATAATCCATGATATGTTTATTTAATTTAGAAACATGAGCCACTACTAGGCAGGCATTGGTCACACCCAATATATTTTCATTGGTGATATGCCCAAACTACACCTCTCTTACGAGAGAGTAAGTGGTAATTTTCAAATATATAACCCAATTAGGTTGGGGTCGAATCCCATAGGGAATATGGTGCTAATTAAGTTGTATGCAGATTAGTTGACTTTTAATCGTTTGATTTCGTAAAATAAATAGGGGGATTTGATTCAGTTCACAAATTAATGGTTTCAGTTTAACAAGATGAAATATGTGTAGTAGTATTCAAATTCAGATAAATAGCAAGCTAGGGTTATGTCCACCTTATAGTTTTCAATACTTTCTAACTATGGGCGTTACAAATTCATACATGCATCATGTTTACAGAGAAATGTATTGTATTTAATAACATAATCCTAGTTTTTCTCAACCATCAAGGACTAATTCACTTTAGTTCCCTTGAATCAAAAGCGTTTACCAAAAACAATACGAAATCTCCAAGTAGTTAAACCTGCTAAGGCATTAACTTATGAAATAGGGGTTGGTAATCCTATTTTCTTGTCACTAATCTCTTTTCTGAACAACAACCTTTCTTTTGAACAAGTTGCATTTTAAGTCATATCCTCTATGTTTGCAACCACGAGAATTCAAGATAAGCGAAGAGAGTATGATATAAACAAGTCAATGCATAATGAATTCAAAACCCAAAGTAATAGATTTTATGCTACAAGACTTCCATAACCCTAACTAATGAACTTAGTTACTCATGAATAAAACGAAAATCATCATAAATATATTCATCATACCAAAAACTAGAAGACGATCTTGGTGTGCGAATGGTGAAAGTAAGAGAGAAGAAACATTTTTCTCTCTCGCCACCCTCAGCCGCTATTCTCCTTTCTCTGAATAATACAAAATAATTGAATAATCAATAAAAATTCAGCATTAAGCCTTTTAATAATATTTTCTCTCATAATTACCTTCTAGGTCCCTGAACTAATTATAAATGACAAACTAGTCTTGGACATAGTTTCTAGGCACCATATTTGGTCCAGATTGTAGTTTCTAGGTGCCACATTTGGTCCAGGTTGCTACTCTCTCTTGTTTCATATGCCATCCGCATTCCATAGTCCTATACTGTCTTCATCTACCTCATTAATGCCTGAAATCATGCTAATCACATCGGTTAGCTCAATTACATAGAAGTAGAGTAAAAATATAAGAAACTAGGCACTTTGTTCTTTAAACATAGCTAAAATATGGATAAATTATGGTGCTTAGGCGTATAAATACACCCAAGATCAATTGGCTGTGAATGCGATTTGGTGCATAGAAACCAAACACCAAGCCTTTTTGTAAGCATCAAATTATGCTTATAAAGTGTTTCCCCATTGGCCTCAAGTTTATGAGATACTATAGATACACCACAAGTTTAAAAATAGTTAATACAATCTATCTTGAAACAAAAGACTAATCATAGACAAAAGGAAGGAAATAGAGGCAACTCCTACTCCAAGAGCTCACTCTATCTCCAAAATCCAATATAATATTATCGTCAAATCAATGGCAGTAATTAGTACTCAAATTTCTATCAAAAAGGTATAGAGTATAGTATGAGTACCAAAATCACGAGTACTCAGTAGGCATCATCGGTAAACTAAACTAAATCATGATATCAATATGATAAGATGCAAGATAACATAACTAAGTCAAGAAAAGGGAAAACCTGGAAGTAACTCCCACCTCACTACACATAATTGAATTAATAAGATAGAATAATAACATAGTGATACATGCACTTATAACTAGAGGATTGGCCCCTATAAGCCAATAAATACAAAAAAATAGATAACCCAACGCAGGCCCCCATATGCCTTGAGGGTATAACCAAGGAAAAAATATGACCGAACAACTATAATCTACAAAAATTTATGCTATCACTGGGAACCCATCTGTATCATGTCATACTATAAACACCTCCCTTATCGGACTTGAGCTGGTATCCATATCATTAATACAATAGTTAATAGTCGAACTTGAACTTGTATTTATATCGTAATAGAATAATCAATTGCTAGAATTGAACCAGTACATATCATCAATATCCTAATTTAATAGCAAAACTCAAATCGTTATATCATCAATATGATAATTAATTGCCGGACTTAAATCGGTACATATTTTATCAACATCATAACTATAGGTTTTTACTGTAATTAGCACTAACTCCCACTATCAAACAATCATGACTATTAAGTACTTAGCCCCATCAAGTCTTAAAATAAGCATTTCAAAATATATAATGAGTGAATAAATATCTAACAAAACTAGCTTAAGTATTGGCCTAAGGCGGTCTGATGGGGGCCTACTTCTAATCTCCAAAATCAATTATAAGGAAACTCCACACCAGACTAGACTAAGGTATCTATAATCACTTTTAGATGTTAAACAGGTCTTAACTAGCCATAAGATAAAAATTCTACTGAGGACTTAAACAACTAAGCCAACTACGGCTAAATTATGGTTTCTGGATAGGGAGGTACCCCTGGCAATTCTTCGAGAAAAAATTCAGGAAACTCATTGACTACAAGGACTGACCGAACTGTTGAAGTCTCAAACTTAGTGTCTTTGACTCGAACTAGATGATAGATACACCCTTTTGAGATCAACTTTCTGGCTTTAAGATAGGATATAAAATGACTTTTGGGAGACACTGAATTACCTTCTCACTCAAAGACTAGCTCATCAAAAAACTAAAACTTCACCACTCGGGTGTAATAATCTATGGATTCATAATAAGAATGAAGCCAGTCCATACCAAGAATAAAGTTAAAGTCGACCATATCAAACTCTATTAAGTCTACTAACATAATCTTATGAAGGAAAGTGATAGGACACTTTCTATAGTTTTGTTTAGCAACAACTGACTCACTCACTAAGGTAGAAACCAAGAAGGGATTAGAAAGCTTTTCAGGACCTACTTCAAAATTTGCTGCAACTAGTGGGGTCACATAAGAGAAACTCAACTTGGGGTCTAGCAACACATAAACATTAAAATGAAAGACACTAAGCATGCCAGTAATAATATCTAGTGAACTCTCCTACTCCTAATGGGATGGTAAAGCATAAAATTAATTCTGGCACTAACCGCCACTAGTACTGGATGATGCATCTTAAGAAAGGACTGGGCGACCTAGAGGAGCCGGTGCACTAGTAGCCTGAGTTTGGGGACGGACATCCCTTTTTCCCTACTTAGCATGTGGACCTCATTGATTCCATGACCTAACTTACCACAACCATACCAACCTTTCTATCCCAACAAGCACTCTCCAAGATGATTCTTACCATACTTAGCACACGGAGGATAGTTGGGTTTTCCACTTAAACTATTCTAAGATCTAGACATAGAAGTCTTACCCCACTACTCTTGCCTAGCTCAAGGGGTGGGAGCACTAGCTAAATATGGAGCTAGAATAGATGACTGATTCTAAAATTGCAAATAATTGCCCCCTCCAAATCTATTCTGGCCATACTCAAACTTCCCGATTCTAGCCCTTTTATTTCCCCTCTCTCCCTCCTTCAATTTTTTCTACCTCAATATGTTGAGAATGAATCATCAACCTACCAAGGTCCATATCCCCAATAAGAATGGCAGTCCTACACTCCTTGACTACCAAACCAGATACTACAGTAACAAACTTACTCATACTTGCCCTAGGGTCAGCCATCGTATCAGGGGCATACTAAGACAATTGATTGAACGTAAGGCAGTACTCTTTCACTCTCATCGATCCCTACTTTAGGTTCACAAACTCATGAACCTTAGATTCCCTTATTTCATATGGAAAGAACCTACCTAAAAATGCATCTTAAAATACCTGCCAACTCATAGAAGCTGCATTCTCACCTCTACAATCTTCCACATAACCACCCAATCATATGTTGTATCCTTCAATCTATAGGATTCCAACTCTACACTCTCCTCCTCAGAATTATGCATATTCTGGGTGATCTTCTTTATCTTATCTAAATAAAGTTATGGGTCCTCACCTGCTTTTGACCCAAAGAACTCTCGCAGATTCATTATCCTGAAGTCACAAATTTTGGTTGCTACTAAATCCCCATTCTGCTGAAGTGGGACTGTCGCCTGATGGTTGCCCTGAACATTGGCAGTCACAACTTGGGCCAATGCCTAAAAAGAAGCCCGAAATTCAGCATGGGATATATTCTCATTCAGAGGGTCAGTAGGATAGGGTGGTTGGTTATTATTTTTGTGTGCATTAGTTCGAGAGGAGGTATATTCAACTGTCATGTAAGAGAATGGGTTAAAAGAAGATAGAGACACTGTAAGCATGATAGATATAAAAGAAAGAGATGATTTCCTAAAAACTTCCCATAGCCACTTGATCATAAATGTGGCACGCTTCATACCCATGATCAAGACTCTATGTAACGCGGCTTGTCTGACTCCCTAGGACTCTTGTAAACCTTAGGCTTTAATACCAAGTTTATAATGCCTCAAAAATGGGTTTTGAGATGTCACATGATGCTCAAGACTATGAGTAGACCCCTATCAGCCTTTTACTAAATCTAAAACCCATAATAGAGGAAATATAGATATATAATCAAAACTAGAATGCGAAAATCTATCTGAGCTAAGATGAAATTATCTAAATTTAATATTTAAAAATACTAGACTGAAGAGTCTAAATAATAAATACTAGAAATCTAAATCATATCTAGCAGTCTGATAAGCCTCTACTACTATAAACTAGAGAGCCACTAGGAAAAAACCCTAGCTGACTCAAACTGTGTGAAAAAAATACTAAATCATCTCTACTAATAAGCTGGAAGAAAGCTGAATAAATGGGTCCCTGAACTATGAGGACTTACCAACTATTGGGGTGTAGGTACAGATGTCTGAAATCACTCACGTTGCTCAAACTGAGCACCTGAACCTACATTATGAGATAATGTAGCACATAGACATATATGTGGATCATGAGTAATAAAGCATGCTATATAAATCTAGTGAGTCATAACACTTAGTTCTAAAAGCTGTACTTGTATTCTATCTTTAAATCATCCGATCTTAGTATAGAAAGGACTAACCTTTATATCTGAAATTTAAACGATGAAATCTGTAGCTAAGGTCTTATATAAAGCAATATCTGAATAAAACTGTGAGCCTTTACACTTAGTTTCTAAAAGTTATTCTGCTAAGGTTATTTTGTAGTCTTTTCTATTAGGGAATTCTTTTAAAAACTATTCTGAAAGGGAAGTTTTTCTAACCTACATATACTATATGAGCTATCATAGTGTCCAACGTCTAGTTCCCTTATGGGAAAACCTCACGTTGGGGAGAGGTGTCATACTCTTGCCAATGAGTATAACCTAATCTAAATAATCACATTTGTATATGTCATCCATATAGAAATAGGAATTATCTAATAATCTAAACCTACATTGGCTCATAGTTCTGGGGCATGAGAAAATACCCAAGTCGATGCTAAATACTACTCACTTTAATATGTATGCTCATTCTATTGGAACTCTACTTTAAAACTAGTATAATCGTTTATAATGAAGACCAACTATATATCTATTAATTAAAACTATAACTGAAACTATAAAGTGGATTCCATGTCTAAGCTGAGATCAAATGATCAAATCCTTATCAAAATCTGAAAATAACTAATCACGGGATGCTTAAAGCATAGTCATTCTTGAAATATCAACATACAAACTAGGACCTAATAACCCATACATCAAATTCATGTTAAAACATCATAATTTTCCTTCTTGATAATGTAAATATTGATAATTCAATTCAAATTCTAGAAATTACTACAATATGCATAAAAATACGAAAGAAGACATGCAATTCAATGTCTACATTACTTGAAATCTCATAATCTTCAATTAGTGATAAGTGGATATAAACCCTAAACTAAAATTCATGTAATTTCATGTAAAAATCAACTTTAAAACTAGTTTTCGGCAAAATGATGAAAGAATTATCCTTATTAGAAAACTCCACATACCTTAATTGATGACTAGATGAAGAAGATTGAACTTTGGTTCCTATTTGTGCTCTTGAAGATTGTTTCTTGAATGTATTGGATTCGGAATCTTGAATTTTGAGTTATCTTAGATAAAGAATGGTGGAATTTTGATTTCTTTGGGATAAAGATTTGATGTTCTTGGGTTTTCTTGTAGAGTAATTTAGTGAAAAGAATGTGTATAATGGTTAGAATATGATTAATTCTCTATTATTCATGATTTGTGGGATGCGGAAAAGACTAAATTTCCCTTTGAAAATACTAACTCGGAATTGGAAGTCTCAATTTTGGGCCTTAGTGCGACGCGCCGCTATCGCGGTGGCTTACTAGAAAAAGAAAGAGCACCATTTTGATATCTAGCGCAACGTAATCGTGTTTCATCACTAGAAAAGGATGAGTTCCATTTTGCACTCCACCACAATGCAGTGGATGTCCAATTGGGATTCTTGACACTATCCAGGATAATTTTAGTGAGCAACTGAAAAAGGACGAACGGGAACTAGAGCTTCACCATGATGCAGGCTAATCATTGTAGTTGACTTGAAATTAGACAATTATGATTCTGCACCTCACCGCAACATGATGCTTATTATGGAGCTATACTGGATTCACTAAAATTTCTATAACTTCTCAACCGTATATCAAATTAAGGAGAAATTGGTATCGTGGGAAAGTTGATTCAATTATCTACACATTAGTAGGTGTAGAGTTAGGAATATCTATAGGTATTAGGAGTTATACATTTTTAAAGTTAACCCTTGACATACTAGGAGCTAAACTGAGTTGGGAAAAGTACAGGGTATTACAAATAGTTTCTAAGCATGTGCTCGGGCTGACCAAAGTTGAAGCACATGTCCCTTTCCTCATCACAGAAACATCGATGCAAACAACCACAAAATTAGGAAGGAGGATATGATATAGCTGGCTGAGCCCCACTGGCCTGAGATTTAGCACCCTGTGCCCTGAAGTTGTCCCCACCATGGAAACTCCTATCACCCAATGACTTTGGGTAGCGAGCACTAGCGTCATATAAGACCCCAAATTGTCTTACTTCTTCTTGGGCCAATGACTACCATCCCTGCGACTCTACTATTGGCTACCACCCCACTTAGAGAACCTAAACTTCTTGCCCAACCTCTCTTCTACGTCATCCTACTTCTTTTTTTCTTTCTCTACCTGTTGCATGTATACCACCAACTTGGAGATATCTATGTCCTTGATCAACAAGGTTGCTTTAGTTGTAAGGATTAGCTCACGAAACAATCCCAAAGAAAACTTCCTCATCCTCATCCTCACCCTCGTACCAAAAACCAACTCCGAAGCATACCATGATATTGGTAAATCATCAAGGCATACTCCTTGAGTAACATCTTACCCTACTTCAGATTAACAAACTCTTCCACTTTTGCTTTCCTAAACTCCTGAGGAAAGAAGCAATCTAGGAAAGCATTAAAAAAATTCCCCCACAGGGAGAACTTAACACCATTACCCCTTGACTATCCTTATTCCTCATACCATTGGTATGCCACATCCTTCAGCTGGTAGGCAGAAAACTCCATGCCCTCTACATTCATGGCATATATAACTCGAAAAATATTTTTTGTTTTATCCAGAAAACCTTGAGGATCCTTCTCTACCTTATCACCCATAAAGTTAGGAGGGTTCAACCTCATAAACTGGACAACCCTTGTGGCCTTAGAAAATGGAGTAACAGAAATATCACGCTCAGACTGAGTAGCTACCAACTATGACAACATGTGAATTGACTGACAAAACTCAGCATTCATCATTTCAGCTTGAGGAGGTTGAGATGGACTATAGAGACCCAATGGAACTCTAAGAGGACATCAAGAACTGGACCCATAGACCGGGTATGGATCCTATGAGTAGAGAGTGTCCTATCAGCATTGTCTCCAGTTGGGACAGAGGAGTTTTTGTGAGTTTTAAATTGTTGAGGCATGATCTGAATAACAAGCAAATGGGAATTAGAGAACAATTTAAGACTTAGAATCTCTAGCTTGAGAATACAAAATAAGAAAGAAATATTTCTAAATGCTTTGTAGCTTCTTCCTTATGAGTGTGGCGCGCTACACACTCTTAAAAGAGACTCTACTCGACGTGGCTTTGTGGACTCCCAAGTGACCATGAACCTAGGTCTCTGATACCAATCTGACATAACCCAAACCAACACCTAGTCATGTCAGGTGCTTCAATCCCAACCAAAACTAGTGACCACCCCAATACCCCACCATAACTGCCCTACACCCTATGTTGGATGAACTATAAACATATAAAAATATGGAATAATCATAAATCAAATACATTCAAATGGTTTCAACCACAATACCAATATCAATTCCAAGGATGACACCAATACCTATACTGTCCATGCTAACCCAAAGTAGTCTCACAAAGCCTCTATCCAAAATCAAAATAGTATTTGGTTGGGACATGCCCCTGGCCATAGCCAAAAACCAAAGTCTAAGAAATAACAAAAATATGTAGAGAAGTCCATAACATGAAATGGAGTCTTCTAGAGTATGGAATCTCACTACTTCAATCTAACACAAAGTTATCCCTGAATCCAAGTCACTGAGCAGGAGGAGGTGTATGACCGGTTCCTGCATCAGTTATCTATATATTAAGAGATAGTACATTTTTGATTTATTCGACCAACTTCAGGGAGTGGCAGTGTTTTCTAAGATTTATTTGAGATCTGTTCACCATCAATTAAGGATCCAATATGACAATATTCCAAAGATAACTTTTAGGACCTGTTATGGTCATTATGAGTTCTCGGTGATGTCATATGGCTTGACTAATGCCCCAGCTTCATATATGGATTTGATGAACTGAGTGTTCATACCTTTTTTAGATTTCTTTATTATTGTATTTATCAATGATACCCTTGTGTACTCAAGGAGTAGATAGGATCATGCACAAAATTGAGGATTGTGCTCCAATCTTTTAAGGATTATGCGCTCTTTGCCAAGTTTTCTAAGTGTAAGTTTTATTTTGAGTCAGTAGCATTCTTTTGACATGTGGTATCTAAGGAAAGTATTCTGGTAGATCCAACTACGATTCAGGCGATTCGTGATTAGGATAGACCTACATCTCTAAATGAGATTCACCACTAACTATGAAGTCATCAATATCTACAACTCATTTAGCCAAATAGATGTCATAATTATTAGAAAGCGTGTATATCTGGTTATCTCCTTAATCAATAACATGATTACCTTTTATATCTAAAATTTTGTGTAAAGTTATTATTATTAATCATATATCTTTAATGCATAGAAACTGAATAATGTTGAGAAGGCTAAATGGAGTACGAAAATTGTAGAGTAATTTTTAAATTTATGTGTGGATAAAGTTATCATTGGAAATCGCCCTGGTACCCACTTCAACAAAATTGACTGGACTAATTTGGTGACAAAATTCAATACTAGAACCGAAAAAATTATGACAAAGTCAAATTGAGAATTTTTATGATGTATGAGGCTAATTATTTTAATCATTAATTTTTTCATATATTGCATCAATATAGTCCAAATATGTTAAATTCAGTATGACTTAGTTCGAGAGTGATAAGTCTAATACTAGAAGTCACTGATGCCTCGGCCCCTCAGGACCTCCACTTTTATGACTCAGCTATACATCCCTCATTAATGCCCAATTAAAACAATTATCACACATTCCCATTCATTGAACCATGATACATATTTAGGCATATATTGTTGGTATCGTCATACCAACTACACTTGCAAGGTAACATAAACATGCCAAACCAATTATCATCACTTGGGGAATTCACAACCCCCTTAGTTCTATTTTACATTAGCTTGGGGAATTACATAACACCATGAGGTTAAATTAAAAATCATTATTCTTATTGACTTTTCACTTTATGTAATAGTTCAAGAGTAGTTCAATATGCATACTTCACGATTTTCTCAATGAAAAACTTGGCATAATCCTTAGAAGAGATATTAGTCCTTACTGGCAAAAAGTTAGCAGACTTAGTCATAATATCCATGATGACCGAAATCGAATTAAATTGTTGGTGAGACCGTGGAAGACCGGTAACAAAATCCATATTAATTATTTCCTATATCCACGCCAGCAACTCAATCTCTAGAGTCAACCTATCGGGTCTCACGTGCTCCACTTTCACTTACTGGCACACCATGCACTTAGCCACAAAATTGGCTATATCCCACTTCATATTATTTCACCAATAAATAGTCTTAAGATCATGATACATTTTTGTCGATCCAAGATGAATAGTATAACACGACTAATGAGCTTCAGCCAAAATTCTTCCTCACAACCCATCAATATCGAGAATGCATAACCTTTCTTGGTACCTCAAGATACCATCACCACCAATCTTAAAAACTATCACCTTCTACCTACCTACTTCATTGTTGATTTGTATCGATAGGATCCAACATCTGTTTCTCCTTCACCTCAGCGCCAAGAGATGACTTCTCCACTTCTTGAACAATCACACCACTATTTTTGGAGTCTAAAAGATGAACATCGAGATTATTCAAATGGTGAATATCCTTTACCAAACTATATTTTTCCTTATCTACATGAGACAAGCTTCCCAAGGACAACCTACTAAGAGCATCATCAACCATATTAGCTTTACCTGGGTGATAGTGTAGACTCATTTCATAGTCCTTGAGCAACTCAAGCTATCTCCTTTACATGAGATTTAGCTCATTTTGAGTGAACACATATTGCAGGCTCTTATGATCAGAATAAATATCAACATGGACCCCATACAAATAATGCTGCCAGATATTTAATGCAAACACCATAGCTAATAATTCTAAATCATGAGTTGGATAATTCTTTTCATGAACTTTCAAAGTCTAGAAGCATACACAACCATCTTACCATGCTGCATCAACACATAACCTAATCCCACCTTGGATGTATCACAATAGACAACAAAACCATCAATTCTCTCAGGTAAAGTTAAGATCAGAGCTGAAGTCAACTTATTCTTTAGCTTCTCAAAACTACCCTCATAAGTATCAGACTATAAGAAATTCACCTTCTTCTAAGTCAACATTGTCAATTGGGAAAAAATGGAATAGAAACTTTCCACAAACCTTTTATAATAATTGGCTTAAACCCAAGAAGCGCTGAATATCGATTGAAGTCATAGATCTAGGCCACTTCTTAACCACCATAACTTTTTGGGGATCCACTATGAACCCTTCATTAGAAATAACATAACCCAGATAAGTCATAATATTCAACTATAACTCACACTTTGATAACTTTGCATGCAACTACTAATCTTTTAAGGTTTGCAACATAAGGCAGAGGTGATCGGCATCATTTGCCTCTCTTAGAATACAAAAAATTATCATTAGTAAGAGCAATGATAAACAAGTCTAAAAACTTATGGAAAACCTGATTCATAAGATCCATAAATACTGTCGGGGCATTGGTTAACCAAAGGACATCACCAAAAAATCAAAATAACCATACTGGGTTTGAAAAATAGTCTTAGGGATATACACCACCCTAATCTTCAATTGGTGATAAACCGACCAAAGATAAATATTAGAAAAAAATTAGCACCCTAAAGCTGATCGAACGGATCATCAATCCTCAAAAGAGGATACTTATTCTTCACAATTACCTTTTTAAGTTGGCGGTAATCAATAAATATAAAAAGGGAACCATCATTTTATGTATGAAAGTAGCAGGAGCACCCCACAAATATATATTACAGAAGATAAAACCCTTATCTAGAAGGTCTTTTAATTACTTCTTGAGTTCTTTCAACTTAGTTGGAGCCATTTTGTAAGGAGGGATATAAATAAGACGAGTGTCTAAAAGAAGATTAATTCAAAAATTAATTTCCCTATCAAGGGAACACCAAGAAGATCGTCAGGTAACACCTTGAGAAATTCACAAACCATAGAGATAGTCTGCAAAGAAGGACTTTCAGATCTGGAATCCTAAACATAAACTAGGTGATGGAGGCACCTTTTAAAACTAATTTTCGAGCTCTAATATACGAAATAAACCTTCCCTTGGGTATTAGGGAACTACTTTCCCATTCAATCACTGGCTCATTAGGGAAGTCAAAACTGGCCCTTTGTGTTCGACAATTAAGATATGCATAACATGAATGTAACTAATCCATCCCTAAAATTACAAAAAAAGTCTAACATGTCCAACTTTATAAAATCTACCAAGGTCTCACTACCATAGAATGACATCACACAACCCCTATAAACTATTATGGCCACAATAAAGTCACTCACCAAGGTGGACACAGAAAAGGGATCTGGAATACACTCACGATCAAAACCAAAATAGATAGCCTTATAAGGGGTCACATAAAAGAAGGTAGACCTAAGATAAAATAGAAAATAAACATCATGAGATAAAAGTTTTAGAATACCAATAACAATATCAGGGGATGCCTCAGAATCTCGGCAAAAGGTAAAAGCATACAGACGGTTCTGACCAGTACCGAAGCCAGAAATAGAAGTAGCACCTTTTGGTGCCGGAGCTGATGAAGTAGCAATAAATATATGACCAATATAACTATATTCAAGAAAATTATTCCTTCCTTCTCTACACATACCATGATGCACCTAACAATAAAATCTAAAGAGAGGATACGACAGAGTCAACCTCACTAACCTGAGCCTGGGGTCCTGTTGCTCTAAACCAACTATTATACTAAGAATGATGATAACCCGATGGGTTTTGATAAAGAGAACTAGCCATAGAGTAGGAACGAAAGTTTTCCTACTTCTTCTTAGACTATTTTCTATCATCTCTACCACTTTGTTGCTAACCTCCACCCCAATCCAAATATTGAAAATTCGTACTCTGCCTTGCACTCATATTTGCTTACTTTTTTTTCTCTTTTACTTGTTGCATACATACTACAAGTCTTAAGATGTCCATATCCTTGTTCAACAAGGCAGCCTTGCTCTCCAAGTTAAACTCACAGGATAACCTAAAAGTAAACTTCTTAAAACACCCTGGATTTTGGCCCTTGAATATTTCCTTAGTTTTTAGATTTTTAATAATCATACAACTCACCATAAGATTTATATGGTGAGGGTATAGGTTAGCTTACATCACTTCATAGGATGTCTAGTGTTTGGTAGTTAAGTTTATATTGTGGTTATGATTTGGTGGTATAGGTTGTATGGTTTAGTAATGGGCCATTGGGTTGATACTTTACTTAATCTAAAACATAATGACTTGACTTGGCTCTGAGTATGAGTGGCTCACTTTGAACTGTGAGGATAGGGTACAAGTAGTATAATAGTTTCGTATGTTGTCCAGTGTCTAACCTCTTTGATTCTATCTTGAATATGACTTATGGGTACTACTCGTATGTTATGGGTACGAGTGGGAAAAAGTAAGTCGTATGGTGGATAGTGTGTGGATGTCCAACTTTTTATTCTAGGTATGACTGAATAGTACCACTCGTATGATGTGGGTGCGAGTAAAGGGGTACAACGTTATCCACCTGAAGGAATTTTTTACAGTTTAAGTTAGGGGTATCCTGGATATTTCCTCTCTTAACTTCTTTTCACCAGAGAACTCAAAACACTCTTGGTACTTTATTAAAATCTCTCTTAAAACTCTTAATTAAAAAAAAGAGGCTAGGGTTTCTTTAAGGTGGTCAATTAAGGCTCTCAAGGGTGGTTTCTCTCCGTCTTCTTTGGTATCTAAGGCATGTTACTCCTCTTACATTGTTAGTTTAAACTAAAAGCATGTTTTACTTAATGGTTTTCGTTATTGTGGGTTTGCGTTATTTTTGAAATTACTTTTGGGGGTTTTGGTTATTAATGGTTTGATGATGTTTTCCCACATTTTATTTATGGTTTTTCATGTTATAATATTGGTTTGAACATGTGGTTGCAAGGAAAGGTCTAATTGGTTCTTGGATTTGGTTTTGGAGACTATATGCCCTCAACATGTTTGTTAGAATGCCAATGAGAATGTTTTTGTCACATAGTTTTACTTTTATTAAAAAAATTTCATTGCATAAGATGGTAATGGAACCTAAATTGGTTTAAATAGTTATGGATGGATTGAAAAGGCCTTGGAGGCCATGGATTAGTTTAATTAGAATATTTCTAGGGTACATGGGAATTCCCTAGGTATTGTCTAATGACATTGGTTGCAAGCCATAGTCGGTATGACGATACCACTTTATAATGCCTTGGTAGTTAACTTCTAGAATTGGTGGTTTGGTTATGTGCTAAAGGTTTTAATTGGGCAATAATGACGGGTTGTGATAACTAACCATGAGGTTTGAGTCCAATGGACGGACACTGAAAACTCACATTTGCTGATGTGAGGATTGGTCATGATGTCTATATACTTGTGGGGTACATAATAATCCGCTAAGTTTATACTTGTATATATGTATCATGGAGGGAGAAGGGTCCATGGGAATCCTTCACCCCTATGATATCTCTGGTTCGTGCAGCTACATGCACTGGGGCCTATTTATGGGGGTAACACTAGACCCATATAGTCTGTGGGTGGTACCCTTTCCCGGCATAATATTTATATATGGATGAATATGATTGCATTTGGATATTTACTTTTTTTTGAATAATGACATTACTTTATCCTTTTTCCCGAGTACATGCTAGAGTTCACCCACTAACCCAACTTCAGGATCTGTATCCCCACGCGATGTAGGCACCTACCATACTCCTCCTCTTACATTGTGACTTAGATTCAAAGATAATATTTATGTCAGACCGAAGTGGTGAGCTTCCATACTCTGGAAAGATCCATTTCATATTATGGATATCTTTTCATACTTTTGTTTATTTCTTAGACTTTGATATTGGCTATGATTTAGGCCATGTACCAATCGGATGTTTTTTTTTTGGTTAGAGGACTTTGATGACTACTATAGACATGGGTGGTATCGGTATTAGTATCAGCCTTGGTATTGGTATTGGTATTGGTATTGGGGCTGATACCGATTGGATGTTTGGATGATTATGATTAAGGATTTTATTTTTCTTTAATTATTTATTATTCTATATTTTTATGTGTTCAAAATTCATCTGACATAGGGTGTTGGGCTATTATGGTTGAGTATTGGGGGTAGTCTCTGATCCCGATTGGACTTGAGGCACTCGACATGACTAAGCCCTAGTTTGGGTCATGTCAGATTGCTATCTGAGCCCTAGGTTTATGGTCAATTAGGAGTCCATAAAGCCATATCGAGTAGAGTCTCTTTTAAGATTCTATAGCAAGACACACTCATAAGGGAGAGGTTACGAGGCATTTCAGAATGTTTCTCTTTCTTTTATTCTATTTTCAAGCTGTAGAGTCTAAGGTCCTAGATTCTCCTCTAATTCCTACTTGTTTACTTTTTATATCATTCCTTCTCGATGATCTGAAGCTCATGGAAACTCCTATATCCCAACTGAGGATAATGCTAATGGGACTCGTTTTACTTATGGGGTCCAGACCCAGTGTAGGGTCAAATTCTTAGTTATTTTAGAGTTTCACCAGTTCTCTTTTGTCTATCTCAAACTTCTCAGGCTGAAGTGATGAATGTCAAGTTTCTTCAGTCCATTCATATATTGGCACAGTTGGTAGCTTCTTAGTCTGGAGTGGTGTTTCTATTTCTCCATCTTTTGAGACCACAAGGGTTGGCCAGTTCATAAGGCTGAATCCTCTAACCTTTAATGGTGTTAAGGTGCATAAGAATCCTTAAGGTTTACTGAATGTGATGGAAAAGATCTTTCATATTATGCATGCCACAAATATGGAGGGTATGAAGTTTGTTGCCTATCAGTTGAAGGATGTGACGTACCAATGGTATGAGGAATGTGATCAGGCAAGGGGTGATGATGTTGAGTTATCTCTGTGGGAGGATTTTCTAATACTTTCCTGGACCATTTCTTTCCTAAGGAGTTAAAGGAAGCAAAGGCAAAACAGTTTGTTAATCTGAAGCAAGGTAAGATGTCTGTCCAAGAGTATGCCTTAAACTTTCACCAGTTATCTTGGTATGCTCTGAAGATGGTTTTTAGCATGAGGAATATAATGAGGAAGTTTGCTTTTGGGTTATCCAAAAAGTTGATATTGGAGAGTAAGTCTGCCTTACTAATTAAGGACATGGATATCTCTAGTTTCGTTTTGTACATGCAACAGGCAGAGAAAGAAAAAAAGAAGTAGTCTGAAATATGGAAGAGGTAAGGAAAGAAGTTTAGATTCTCTGAATAGGGTGGTGGCCAACAACAAAGTGGCAGGGATGGTGGAAAGTGGCCCAAGAAGAAGTGAGGCAATTCTGGGTCATACTCGACGGCTAGTGCTCCCTAACCAAAGTCATCTGGTGATAGGCATTTCATAGGTAGTGAAAACTTTAGGGCATATGGTGCTCAATCTCAAGCTAGTGGGGCCCATTTCACTCTATTATATCCTTTCAACAGGTTCTATAGTAGATTACATTAGGGTTTTTATGATGAAGAGAGGGACAGGTGCTTCAACTGTGGTCAGCCAAGGCATATGCTTAGAAATTATCTTGTCTGTAAGGTTGCTTTGGGAGTGAACAACGTTCCAGTTGTATTATCATCAGTTCCAGTACCAAAGGGTGTACTATCTAGTTCTCGCACTGGTCGAAACCGTCTTTTTGTAGTCACTACCCAATAGGAGTTTGAGGCATCGCCTGATGTCGTGACTGGTATGTTAAATCTCTTTTCCTATAAAGTGTATTCTTTACTTAATCTGAGGTTTTTTCTCTCTCTCTCTCTTATGTTACCCTATTTGTGGTTATGTATTTTGGTTTTGGTCCCAAGGTTATTTCAACCCCTTTTTCTATTTCTACCCTGGTAGGTGACTCTGTGATTACTAAAAGAGTACAGGGTTATATGGTATCTATTGATAATAAAGAAACTATGGTGGACCTATTTTAATTAGATATGTTGGATTTCAATGTCATATTGGGGATGGATTGGTTGCACTCGTGTTATGCTTCTCTAGTTAGACCCGTAAGGTTGTCTTTAAATTCCCTAATATACCGGTTATTGAGTGGGAGATTGGTTACCTAGCTCCTAATGTGAAGTTCATATCGTATCTTAGAACTCGTATATTGATCTCCAAGGGGTGTATCTATCATCTAGTCCAAGTTAATGATTCTAACTCGGATAGTCCTTCTTTGAATTCTATCCTGGTGGAGAATGAATTTCCTGAGGTTTTCCTTCATGACCTTCTTGGTGTTCCTTCTAATAGGGAGATTGAGTTTGAGATTGATCTTGTTCCGAACACTCATCCAATTTCTTTTCATCCATATAGAATGTCTCTAGTTTTGTAAAAAGAGCTTAAGGAGCAACTCAAGGGTATTTTAGTTAAGGGCTTCATCTGTCCTAGTGTGTCTCTGTGGGGCGCACCAGTGTTATTCGTGCTTAAAAAGGATGGTTCCCTTCAGATGTGTATTGATTACCGATAGTTAAATAAGGTAATGGTAAAGAATAAGTATCCTCTGCTGGCATAGATGATTTATTTGATTAGTTCAGGGTGATAAGGTTTCCTACGAGATTGATATTTGATCCGGGTATCACCAATTGAAGATTAGGGAGGTGGACATCCCTAAGACTACCTTCTGTACCCGGTATTGGCACTTTGAGTTTCTAGGTATATATTTTGGGTTAACCAATGTCCCAACGACATTCATGGATTTGATGAATAGGGTCTTTTGTCAGGTTTTTGACTTTTTTGTCATTGTTTTCATTGATGACATTTTGGTGTACTGTAAGAGTGAGGTGGATCATGCGAATCACCTCCACATTATGTTACAGACCTTGAAAGAGCAGCAGTTATATGTCAAATTTTCTAAATGTGAGTTCTAGTTAAAAGCTGTCTTTTTTCTAGGTCATATCATTTTTAGTGATGGAAGCATGGTAGATCCGCAGAAGGTTGCAGTGGTGAAGAAGTGGCCTAGATACACACTCTAACCGACATTTAAAGTTTCTTGGGTTTAGCTGCTTACTATAAGAGGTTTGTGGAGAGTTTTTTTTACTATTGCTTCCCCATTAACCAAGTTAACTTAATAGAAGGTAAAGTTCTTGTGGTTTGATACTTGCGAGTGTAAATTCGAGAAACTGAAAGATAAGCTAACTTTGTCTCTAGTTTTGACCTTGACTGATGGCACTAATGGGTTTATGTTCTACTGTGATGCATCCCATGTGGGACTTGGTTGCATTCTGATGCAGCATGGAAAGGTAATAGCTTATGCTTCCAGGCAGTTAAAGGTGCATGAGAGGAATTATCCAACTCATGACTTAGAATTGTTAGATGTGGTATTTGTGTTGAAAATCTAGCGTCACTATTTGTATGGGGTGAATATGGATAGTTTTTCTAATCATAAGAGCGTGTAGTATGTGTTTATTCAGAAAGAGCTTAACCACAGAAAAATGAGATAGCTTGAGCTTCTCAAGGATTATGATATGAGTCTTAACTACCTACCACATAAATCTAACATGGTTGATGATGCTTCTATCAAGTTATCCATAAGGATTCTAGCTCATATATATAAGGAGAAGCAGGAGTTGATAAAGGATATTCACCACTTACCTAACCATGGAGTTTGACTTTTGGACTCCGAGTCTGGTGGTGTGTCTGTGCATGAAGTGGTGCAGTCGTCTCTTAGTGCTAAAATTAAAGAGAAGTAGATGTTAGATCATGTCTTAATGAGGATCAAGGGTGATGTAAATAAGAATAAGGTAATGGACTTTGAGATTGGTGGTGATGGTACCTTGTGGTAACAAGGGAGTTTATGTGTTCCTGATGTACATGGTTTGCGAGAGAGGATTTTGGATGAGTCGCATGAGTTGCGCTATGTTGTTCATCTTGGTTCACAAAAAATGTTTCATGACCTTAAAAAGATGTATTGGTGTAACAGTATAAAGAGGGATGTGGCTAATTTTGTGGCCAAGTGCATGGTGTGCCAATAAGTTAAAGTTGAGAACATTAGGCCCAGATGATTATATCAAGAAATTGAGCTGCCTAAATGGAAGTGGGAAGCATTCAACATGGATTTCATTATCAGTCTCCCTCGGTCTTAGAATTAATTTGGTTCGATTTGGGTCATCATGGATAGGATGACAAAGTTGGCTCACTTTTTTCCAGTGAGGAATAACTTCTCAGTTGAGGATTATGTAAGGTTGTACCTTCATGAAATTGTGAAGTTACATAAGGTACCTATTTCTATCATCTCCAATTATGGTACGCTATTTTAATCTCACTTTTAGTAGTTGTTTTCGAAAGGGTTGGGGACTAAGGTTAGTCTGAGTACTATTTTTACCCGCAGTCGGATGGGCAAGCAAAGAGCACTATTTAGACTTTGGAGGATATGCTTTGAGCATGTGTGTTTGACTATTGTGGTAGTTGAGTTGAGCACTTACCTCTTGTAGTGTTTTCCTACAATAATAGCTACCACTCTAACATTAGGATGGCTTCATTTAAAGCGTTATATTGTAAGAGATATAGGTCTCCTATTAGATTATTCGAGCTTGGTGAGGCAGATATGTTTGCCCGAAATTGGTTCACCAAGCTATAGAGAAGGTAAAGGTGATTTGGGATAGGATTAAGTCTACCCAAAGTCGCCAAAAGTTTTATGTAGATGTGAGGTGAAGGAACTTGGAGTTTGTGGTTGGAGATAGGGTGTTCCTGAAGGTGGCTACCATGAAGGGAATGATGCAGTTTAGGAAAAAGAGGTAGTTCAGTCCTTGATATGTGGGTTTTTATGTGATTTTAAGAAGGGTTGGTAATGTTGCCTATGAGTTGGAATTGCCTTTTAGAGGGTTGGTAATGTTGCCTATGAGTTGTAATTGCCTTCTAGTTTGAGCTCCATTCACCCGGTATCCATATCTCTTTGTTGAGAAAGTGTATTAGTGATTTGGAGGAAATTGTGCCTATCAAGGATGTTGGTATTTCAGATTCCTTATCTTATAAAGAGATCCTAGTTGAGATCTTAGATCATCAGGTTCACCGGTTACGAATCAAGGATTTGGCCTTAGTAAAGGTTCTATGGAGGAACCACAAGGTCTAAGAGGCTACTTGGGAAGCTAATGAGGACATAAAGTGCAAGTATCCATTCCTATTTTCTACTCCAAAAATTTGTACAGAAGATATGTGTTCTTCATAATGTATTTTCAAACTTTGTTAAAGGAAAGATTAATTCCTCGATATCTCTATTTTCTATCTTAAAGGTAAATATAGGGGTGTTTGGGGGGGGGGGGGGTTTAATCATGCTAGACTACCTTGTTCTTTCATTCGAGGATGAATGATCCAGGTGGGGAATTGAAACACCCTGGGTTTTGTCCCTTGGAAATTTTCTTAGTTTTTAGCTTTCTATTGATCATACAACTCACCGTATGAGTCTTATAGTGAGGGTACGAGTCAGGTGATCCCACCTTGTAGGATATCTAGTGTTTGGCTATCAAGTTTATATTGTACTTACGGTTTAGTAGTACAGATCATATGGTTTGGTGATGGGCCATTGGGTTGATCCTTAACTTAATCTGAAACTTATTGACTTGACTTAGCTCTGAGTATGAGTGGCTTACTTTGAGCCATGAGGATAGGGTACGAGAGGTATAATGGAGTTATATGTTGTCCAGTGTCCAAACCCTTTGATTTTTTCTTGGATATGACTTATGGGTACTACTCATATGTTATGGGTATGAGTGGGGCAAGGGGAGTCGTATGGTGGACAGCGTGTAGATGTCCAACTTTCAATTTTGGGTACGACTGGATAGTACCACTCTTATGATATGGGTACGGGTAAAGGTGTCCAACCGTACCCACCTGTGGAAATTTGTACCATTTAAGTTTGGGGTATTCTAGACATTTTTCCTCTTTACTTCTTTTCACCCCACAACTTAAAACACTCTTGGGACTTCATTAACCTACTATTCCCAAATCAAACACTCTAAAATCTCTCTCAAAACTCTTAGTTCACAAAAAGAGGCTAGGGTTTCTTCAAGGTGGTCAATTAAGGCTCTCAAGGGTGGTTTCTCTCCATCTTCTTTGGTATCTAAGACATTTTACTTCTCCCTCATTGTTAGTTAAAACTAAAAGCATGTTTTACTTAATGGTTTTCATGGCATTATTGTGGGTTTGTGTTGGTTTTGAATTATATGCTGGGGGATTTGGTTACTAATGGTTGGATTATGTTTTTCCACACTCTATTTATTGTTTTTCAGGTTATAATATTGGTTTGAACATGTGGTAGCATGGGAATGGCTAATTGGTTCTTGATTATGGAAACTATATGCCCTCAATATATTTGTTAAAATACCAATGAGAATGTTGTCTCATAGTTTAACTTTTATTAAGAACTTTGCTTTGCATAAGATGGTAATGGAACCTAAATTGGTTTAAATAGTTTGAAATGGATTGGAATGGCCTTGGTGGCCATGGCTTGGTTTAATAGGAATACTTTTCTGGTACATGGAAATCCCCTAGGTATTGGATAATGACATTGCTTGCAAGTCATATCGGTATAGCAATAACATTTCATAATGCCTTGGTAGTTAACTTCTGGAATTGGTGGTTGGGTTATGTGCTAACAGTTTTGATTGAGAAATAATGATGGGTTATGATATCTGACCATGAAGGTATGATTCCAATTGACGGAAACTAGAAACTCACATTTTTCAATGTGAGGGTTGGTTATGGTATCCATATACTTGTGGGGTACACGGGAATCCCCTAAGTTTATACTTGTATATATGTACCATGGAGGGCAAAGTGTACATGAGAATCCTCGGCCTCTATGATATCTCCGGTTCGTGCGGCTACACGCACTAGGGCCCGTTCAGGGGGTAACACTAGACCCATATAGCCTATGAGTGGTTTTAGGATGGTGAAGCTATATAACCCAGGTTAAAGCTTTAAATGCATGCTAAACCAGGTTCCCTTTCCAGACATAATATATATATGTATGAATGTGATTGCATTTGGATATTTACTTTGGTTTTGAATAATGGCATTACTTTGTCCTTATTGCCAAGTACATGCTAGCGATCACCCGCTAACCCCTCTTCGGGCGCTGTATCCCCACGCGATGTAGGAATCGGCCATACTCTTTCTCCTACTCAATGACTTAGATTCAGGGACAACATTTGTATTAGACTGAAGTGGTGAGCTTTCAAACTCCGGAAGGCTCCATTTTATGTTATGGATATTTTTACATACTTTTGGTTATTTGTTAGACTTTGGTTTTTTCTATGGTCAGGGGCATGTCCCGATCGGATGATTTTTGTTTTTGGTTAGAGGCTTTGCGTGACTACTATGGGCATGGGCGGTGTCGGCATTGGTTACAGTCTTGACATTGGTATTAGTATTGGGGCTGACACCGATTGGATATTTGAATGGATGGTTATGATTATGGATTTTATTTTTGTCTTTGATTATTTATTGTTCAGTCTTGTTATTTGTTTGGATTCATCCGACATAGGGTGTTGGGCGGTTATGGTTGGGTATTCAGGGTGATCTCCGATCTCGGTAGAACTTAAGGCACCTGACACTAGGACCTCTTTTGGTCGTGTCACTTCGTTATTCTAGCCCTCATGCTAGATACCAATTCCGGAGCATAATGTGATAACTGATGAAACTTCAAGGCATACTATTTCACTGCCATCCTACCTTGCTTCAGTTTCACGAATTCCTCTGCCTCCGTCTCCCTCAACTCCTGAGGAAAGAAGTGATCAAGGAAGGCATTAGAGAAATTATCCCACAAAGCAGACTTAGCATCATCACCCCTAGACTGGTCCCACTCCTCATACCACTAATACGCCATATGCTTCAACTGGAGCTGCGAACTCTACACCCTCCACATCAGTAGCACGCATCACACGAAAGATCTTTTCTATCTCATCAATGAAATTTGGAGAATCCTATTCAACTTTAGAACCAGTGAAAGTAGAAGGACTCAACCTCATAAATTGGCAAACTCTAGTGTCCTCGGGGGATGGAGAAACAAAAGGAACATGCTCAGTCTGGGAGGCCACCAACTGGGCATACAACTAAATCGACTAGGAAAACTCAGCATTAGTCAAGCCAGCTTGAGGTGCCTGAGGAGGGATAGGGGGAACCACTGGATCTCTATTAGGGAAATCAGAAGCATCGAACCTAGACCGAGTCTGAACTCCTGGAGTAGGATGGCCTCCGTCCACATCGTCCTCAGACGGGACAAAAGAGTTTCTACAAACATCAGATATTCTGGGAGGCAAGACGTGAAAAGGGAATATAAGGGAATTAGAGGGTATTCAAGACCTTAGACTCCATAGCTCGAATTAGAACAACAAGAAAGGGAAACATTCCTAAATGCCTTATAGTCTCTCCCCTATAAGTGTGGAGCGTTACATACCCATAAAAGTTACTCTACTTGAGAAAGCTTTATGGACATCCATTGACACCAAACCTAGGCTATGATAACATTATTATCATGACTCAAACCAGTGCCTAACCGTAACGGGTATCTCAAGTCCAGCAGGGAACGAAAACCACCCTTTTGCACCTAACCAAACAACATAATATCTCCAATGTTGGATGAATTCCAAACATATAACAAGATAGCACAAGATAAGATTTAAAGAATAAAAGATAAGTCTATGATCAATAACTAGTAACCCCCCAAAATAACCGACCAACATCACCCTAGTCCAAAGTAATCCAACAAAGCCTTCTTACAAAAGAACCAAAAACTAGTCTTGGTTGGGACATGTCCCCGACTCTGACAGATGACAATGACAATGATAATATTAATGATAATGTAAACTCTTAATTCTAATCTATGAAAGGAACTGATGAAATGTCTAAGGATTTTGGAGAATGAAAGATCACCACTTCATCACAATGAACCAATGAGCTGAGCCGATCCACCTAACTCTGCACAGGAAAAGTAGAGGTATCTTTGGTACCTACATTACATAGGGATATAGTGTCCGGAGAAGTTAGCGATTGAAGCGCTAATATGTAACTCGGGGATAGGGGATAAAATAATTCCATGAATATCAATTCAAACCTATCAAAATTCCAATGCACACAAACGTATAGCTATACATACATACATATATACGTACATATATATATATATATATCACATGCTGGGATAGGAGACAAAGCTTAAAATGAACTTTAAAAATTTAGCCTGGATTGTCTGGCTTAACCGTTATAACATATGAAGGTACCTACGGGCTATATGAGCTCTCCCCCAATTGGTAGGGCTCCAGTGGGTGTTGCCGTATGAACCAAAGGGTATACATATGCACTATGGTGGACTCGAACCTCCCGGCATATCAAGGTGACACAAGCACCCAATCATGTAATATAATATGGGGGACTTGAACCTCTCCATCATATGATAATAATAAGGGGGACTCAAACCACTTGGTCATTTAGACCCCCACGTCGGCAACCACGGTTTCCACTATCGGCCCCTTAGGACCTCCACTTTCACGATTTAGCTATACAACTCTCATTAAAGCCTAATTAAAAAAATTATCACACATTCCCATTCATTGAACCATGGTACACCTTTAGGCATACATTGTTGGTATTGTCATACCAACCACTTGGAAAGTAACATAAACATGCCAAACCAATTATCATCACTTGGGAAATGCACAACCCCCTAGTTCTATTTTACATTAGCTTGAGGAATTACACAACACCATAAGGTTAAATTAAAAATCATTATGCTTATTGACTTTTCACTTTATCCAATAGTTCAAGAGTAGTTTAACATGCATACTTTTCATTTTCAGAAACAAATTTCACAATACGGGGCTGAGGACATAACCACTTCAAAAGTCACAAGTTTGGGGAAAATTGTAATCCCCTAGTTCATTCACCATACCCATGCACCCACAAGTTCAAAACCATAATTAAAGCATGAATAATCATATGTAAGCCATGGGAAACATTGTTCAATCAATAAGCATTCAAAACCCTCAACCCTTGTTTCCAAACCAACATCAATATCTCATGGGCACCATTTTAAACCACATGTTTTTACAAAATTAGAATTAGGGAAGAGTAACATTCCTGGAATACCGAATTTATGGAGAGAATTCCACCCTTGAACCCTTGGATGACCTACTTCTTGAAAACCCTAAGTATGGCTGCTTTAGAGACTTGAGAGAGCTTTGGAAGTGTTTGAGTACGTTATAAAGAAGAAATAACCCCCTCAAGTGCTTTATGAACGTGGAGTTTTAACTGCGTGGGAAGGAAAATATCCAAAATGCCCTCTATTTAAAAACTAAAATTTTGTCGTCAGTGACTATGGGTCACTATACAACTCGAAGAGACTCATAGCCAACACATTTTCTAGGGCACCTAAACAATATTTACTCTATGACTCGACTGACACGACTCATAATGGGACCTTATGACTTATAGGGTCCAGTCGTAGTCAACACAGAACCCATTTGGGGTAAACACTGGACATCCTACAATTTTCACCCAACAACTCGTAACAAGTCCTTATGACTCTTGTTGAGCCACTCATACTCAGAGTAGAACTTAGTCACACACTTATTGTTTAGGTTACGATTTGAGTGAAATGAGTCATCAAGACTCCCTACCGCTCGTAGGGTAAATCATAGTCCAAGCAGTGAGAATAAAATTTCAGAAATTTTCAAGGACCAAAAACCCGTGGTGTTACAAATTGGTGCATAATTCGGGGCCCAAATTAGCCCCTAACAACTATGGATTTAAGGACTTAATATCTATGAATTATCAATGAAATAGGATGGAAATTTATGGGTAAAATAATGGCAAATAACCAAGGAATGTTAGGCTAACTTGCCTTAGCTTCAATAGATGATTCCCCACTCTTTCCCTCTCTCAAAGCTCTCAATAATATGGAAAGTAGAGAAGAAAATAATGGGAAAATTGGATGAGGAAAAGGGATTTCACAATCCCCAGGTAACACTTAAGCGGTCACCCAGTCTCTTAAGTAACTAGCCACTAAAGCGGACCCTTGACTACTAGAGCAGTCGGATATAGGGATGCAGGCATCGCTTGAGTGGTCATTAGCCAAATAGCCAAGGCTTCTAAAGTGAGCCAATGTCGTAAAGAAACTTCCTCTTAAACTGTCAAATGGCCACTTAAATGATTGTTCCAACAATGTTAGCCATTAGATTTTCTAAGTACAAAATAGTCTCCAACCGGTGCTTGAGATTTGTTCAAAACCCCATGCACACAAATGAACTATGCTACCATACCAAATTCAACATTCCAGACTCAATGGAACCTTTAAAACTTTCATCCAAGATATTGTGTAAATGTGGAGCCCACACCTATAGTTACATTTTCACAGAATCCACCCAATAGCCGAAAACGTGTTCAGAAGCCTGGGAACTAAACCAAGGGTCCTCCTAGACTAAAATCAAAGTTTCAAATTTAACGGAGTAGTAGAAATTCTCATTTGAGGTTGTTTACTTGGAGCTTTTTTCTGAGAGCTATTTCTTAACAACAAAATATCCAAAATAAAGAAATGAGCCTAAAACCCAAACAAACTATCCAATAATAGAACCAACAGTTCCGGCAAGTCAAAAATGATCCATCGCAATTATGGAGCGGCTCAAAATACCAAAATTCATGCAAATCAAGAAAATGGCCTGGAGGGTCATTACAATATCCACTACTAAAAAGACTTTCATTCGTGAAAGTTAATGGATAAAAAGATCACAAATGCTCGAAGGGATGAGGTACTGGGCCTGCATGCTCCGAAAAAGACTCCCCATATAAACTCCAAGAAGAAACAACTCATCCAAGAGATTTTTCCATAGGTATCCCTTTTTCACTCAACTTCCTTACTTCATTTCTCAAACAGACAAAACTCAACCACAATAACCAATTGAACCCCAACTAAATTGAGGAAGGCTAATGCACGTAAATCCAACCCTTAACACACTGATACCACATCAATACTAGCATAACCAAGCAAAAACTCAATGAGGCCAAAGGTAATCCAAGGCATGCATCATGTAACCAACTCTGATATCTAAATATAACCTTTTCATTTCCTTTCCAAACCTACTACCTACTCCAAACTAAGAAAAAGGTCATCCGAGTCTTGTACGCAAAACTCCATCACACTAAACCTGGAGAACTAAAGATGAGCTGTTGATAATCCATATTGACAAGTAAATGATTATCCTATAGTGTCCATAATCGATACCAAAGCCACTAACCAATTTAGATGACTCTTAAAAATGACAATCAGAAGTCCAAAGCACAAATGCTTACCACTAAATGATGCATTCCAAGAGTCCCACCAACTGAGTATGAAACCATATTAAGCCTAACCTGAGCACACTACTTCTGCTGAGTAGATAATCCAAAATTCCAACAAAACTAAAAGTCAAGGTCAAGAGCAGAAAAACTATCATCAAGTACCAATGGGCTATCACTTGAGTATCAATCAATCATGATCTTCATCACCTCAGAGTCTCCATTCAAAAGAGTCAAGATTCCAAACCCGAGTCAACAAATCTAAACCAAGAGTTACCACATCTAAACCAAGAGTTACCACCCAACTCACTTGCACTAACCATGACTAGGTGTATCCCCATCGAATCTTTCCAGAGCCAAAATTGAGACACAGTTGAGGACCAAAATCACATTGGGGTATAAACTATGGGCTAAAAGTACAAGTATCAACTCCTTATCTACAGGAGGGAATGAATCATCAACCATACCCAAGAACTCACCAAGGCTGCAAATCATAATACTAATAACCAAAACTTGAGCAACTCAGAGAAATACAACCTTAACTAGAAATTAGTCAACCTAATACTCCATCTCAGCAATGAATTCCCATAGGCATACATCACCAAGGAAAATCACTCCACGAAGTCACATTAAGCCAATCAAATACCAAAAGGAGGATTTCCTGAATCCGCGCATTTTATTCCAACTTGAACTCAATTAAACCATAAATCAAAGTATAGCAAAATAGAGCTCCCATCTCAACATCAAATCAAAGGTCAAGGCCACTACAAAAAATGAAACAAGCAACTCAATATAATGAATTTTTGCTTTTCTAGCTTAAGAAGCAATCACAGGAAAAGATCACCTTTCTTCATACCTCTTAACTCTAGCAGAACAAGAACCACATCATGACAAAAATGGAGTACACAACTCCACACCACTATAAAGATCAAACTATCACCCAGAGATGAACCATACAAACCTGAAAGGCAAGCCCTAAAACTCTCGACAACAACATCAAGACCACTACCAGCCAATGGACTAGACAAATCAAAAGAGCAGATATTAAACTAGTCAACATCAAAATGGGGCTATAAATAAAAGGATAAACAATGCTAAAATCTCTGCAACCCAAAAGGCAAGTCCTAGATTTCCAACCAAATTTCCAAAATCTAAAACTATAACAAAACCATAGAAGGACACTATACTTTCAATTTCATATGTAACTCAACAACTGATCTAACATCACTACACAAGCGAAAAATAACCAACCTCTCTTTGCTAAAAGAGGGAAAACCATCCAATAGAGCTAGCCGCCTAGGCCAACAAACAAGAATTGTGAGTAAGGAAATTTTAACTAGGTAATGCTAGTCTAGTTATTTATCAAGTAAGAATCCATTAATGTTAAATAATGATACTATTAACAATAAGAATATAAAGATCATTATAAAGAGTAGGTGGTACCAAAAATAAATATCAATAATAAGTACCACTCTAGGGTCATAAGAAGACCAATATACCAAGATAAATGGGACTCAAACCCAAATGCTACCCCTACAGAAATATCAATATTGATCTACACCATCCACGACTAAAGAAATTGTCTACAGGTGTAATCACATAATCATGAACTCTACACCAAGGCACATAACAATCAGTATAAAAGTACCAAGAAATATAATCATTAATGGGTATGAAAACCCAATATACTCAAATAAAAAGGTAAAGTGGAAAAAAGGTGCACTTATCATAGTGGAATCTAAAGTTACATGCCTAAAGTTCCAAATGGAGTATGAATCTGAGTAGGTCCAAACTAAAATTGAGTATTTGAATCACCAAACGAGGTACTAAATGCACTGCCTCTAATTGAAGGTGTCACAACACTTTGAGACTTATTTTGTTGATTTGAGTGACTAATAATCCCATTCCAAGGACACTCTATACACCAATGATCGATCTTTCTACTGTCATAGAAAACCCCTGAAGCCCTAACCTAGCAAGAAGCACGATCTGAACTTAACTGGCTAACCAATTAATTTTGAGGACACTTCCTACTAAAATAACGTCCTCCCTGTTAGCCTCCCAAGTCTACATTTTAATAATAAACAACTAACAAGTGCATCTTTTGTAGAACACTAGGAATGCTAATATTGGAAGGACAAAAGAAGTTATCTTTAGGAATAGAAAGACATCAGAAATGAAAGGACATCCATGGTATCCAAGTAAAATCAATCACACAGAGAAAAAATGGAAGGAGAAGATCATGAGCACATTTGGAAAACCATAAGTCTCTACAAAGAAAAAAAAATAGATCACAAATATATCTGATATAAATGTGATCCAAAGACGCAATATCATATGGCTACATTCCTCAATCAAGAAATCAATTTACATCATTGATTGAGAAGAAATCACTTGTGTTTCCTTATGAAGAGTAACAGCCAAAGACTGTAAAAGATGAAGATCAAAGACAGGCACTTTTCATGCAACTTCAAGCAGAAAATTCAAAGTGTCTCAATCTTAGTCTCATAAGTCTTTTTAATTCTAGTTTACAATTGTTATATAAAGAGTAGGATCGAGTTAACTTTGTAACATCCACCAAAGCTGTGTCACAAAATCTAAAGAGCAAAATAAGTCTTTAGAACTTATTTTCTATCATTGTATTCGAGCCCAACATTCAATAATCTAAAGAAACTTTGAAACCTAAGGGGACTGGAAGTAGGCACCAAATTGGTATTTCAAACTAGGATAAATATTTGTTTTATTACTTTATGTTGTATTATTTACGTTCTTAATTATTTAAATCTAACCTATTTGCGAAGTGTACTGGTCTGTAGGAGAGTCAACTGTGAGAAGTCAATAGTTGACTCACAGAAGAAAATTTTAAGTCACCCCCTTCTTGAATTTGAATAGGTATCAAAGCTGGTCTTGTAGATAGCATTGCTTAACTGCAAGTGCGCAAAGATCAAATGGTCAATTATCAAATTTCCGGTGCTCTCCTTCAGGATGGTCACTCCTCCACAAGACCACCATACTTTAATAAACAACATTACTCTTACTAGAAGAACAGGTAGAATTTTTGTCCAATCAAATGACTTCCAAGCTTGGGTTGTCATCAAGAAAGGTCAAAAGCCAATTTTAGGACTCAAGGAGAAGTCAAAGGATAAAGATAAAGAATCTAGTAGTTCTAACATAGAGGACCTTGAAAGCTTTGAGGTCACCAAATAATAGCAAGAGGTAATTCAAACTAATGTACGTTCTATGAGTTTGCTTTTGTATGCAGTTAGCAGAGAAGAATATGACAAGATATCAACTTGTGAAACCATAAAAGAAATATAGGACAAATTGGAGGTAACCTATGAAGGAACTACCAAAGTCAAGAAGTCAAAAATTATTACCGTGAGGACATTGAAACAATGTTTGCCATATTCAGTAAAATTGTGTGCGAACTGAAATCACTAGGGATGATCTATCTACACAGCCTGCAAGTACAGAAGTTGGTCCAAAGTGTCCCAAAGATTTGGGAAAGCAAGAATGCCATCTTGGAAGATGGAGATCTTCACAACATAACATATGATGAGCTATGAGGTAACCTTATCACATATGAGAAAAATTATATTAACAGGTTCTACAAGGAGGAGAACAAGAAACCAGTAGCCTTCAATACTGCTCCAATCAAAGAAGTGGACATTCTTAGAGATGCAAATAGTGAAGGAATGACACTTACAAATCATGGAGTAAGGCAAATCATGAGATAGAGATAGCAAAGGTCCCTAGGAGGCAAAAATAATGATTCTATCATAAATGATAAACGTTGCTACTATTGTGGAAAGCCTGGCCACTTCAAATAAAACTGTCAAGAATTAAAAATAAGAACATCTAGGAAGAATCAAAATTTTGGAGCCTAGAGCGATGATGATAAAATCGAAGAAGAAGTAGAAGCCGTAAATATGTGCTTCGTGGCAATAGGTGAATCTAGCGAGGTAAGACTATGCGATTTTCATAATTGTAATACTCTTAAAGCTAACTTAGAAATAATAACTTGAGCTTTAAAAAGTTATAGATGAATATAACAAACTAGCTCAAGAGAAGAAAAGTTGCGAAGCTCTATTTAAATAAAAACTCAAAAAAGAACAACGAAACTGGCAAATAGAAATTGAAGCATGTCAAATTGAAATTGACCTACTTCATTAAGATCTTAATGATGCAAAAAAATAAAAAATTGTAAGGAATCCCTAAGACATAGTTACATAAGATCAAACTCTTTCAAAAACAATTCGAGTTCCTCATCGGAGTTGTTTAAATTAGCTAATACCTTTTTCCCCTTTCGAGGACCCATCTGCTTTATTTGTGGATAGAAAAGGCACAACTCATATAGTTGCAAGAATAGTACTAAAAGTATGTAGGTTTGGAAGCCTAAAGAAAGTACATCTAACACACAAGGACCCAAGGCCGCTTGGGTACCTAAGAATAATTAATCTTTTTATTTTTCCAAAACATGTCCATAAAATATATGAAAAGGAGAGATTGAATGCGGATGTTCCAGAGGTATAGCTAGAAAGAAAATGATATCTTCTATTTTAAAGAATGTAAATAGAAAATCATTTAGATTTAGTGACAAAGCCAGAGGCAAAGTCATTGGAGTCGGGTCTGTGAGACTCAGCTCATTAAGTGAATTCACTAAAGTATACCAAGTAGAGGGTCTCAAATGCAATCTGCTCAGCTTCATTCAAATATGATACCAAGTAGAGGGTCTCAAATGCAATCTGCTCAGCTTCATTCAACTATGTGACGCCGGATTAACAGTCCTCTTCAAAGCTAAAAACTGCTCTATCAAACATGACAAAAGAAATATCTCTCTTATCGGTGAATGAGTTAATAACATTTATGTCTTAAATAGTTCTAATTTTGCTACCTTAACCTGCCTCACTATGTAAACCAATGATACTTGGTTGTGGCACAGAAAGCTTGGGTATGCTAGTATGCACGTTATTGAGAAATTATCTAGACATGATTTGGTGAAAGATTTGTCAAAACTCAAGTTTATAAAGGATCACATCTATGCTTCCTGCTAATTGGGTAAACAGACTTGAACATATTTTAAAGTCAAAGACATTATCTCTACTACCAAGCCTTACCAAAAAATCCACATGGATCTGGTTGGTCCAACCAAGACCACAAGCATTAGTGGAACATATTATGTTTTTTTCATAGTTGATGATTACTCACAATTTACTTGGGTTATTTTTTTGCACATAAACATGAGGCTTTCAAAAAATTTGAGATTTTTTTATAGAAAAGTACAGAGAGAAGCTGGGCACCTCATCATTTATGTTCACAGTGATCACGGAGGAGAGGAAAGAAGCCCAACATCATCTACTTCCATCCCTATGGATGCAAATGTTTTATTCACAATAATGGTAAGAATACCTTAGGTAAATTTGATCTATGAAGTGACGAAGTTATTTTTCTTGGGTACTCACCCACTAGTCGTGCTTACAAGGCTTTTAATAAGAGAACTTTGTGTGGTGAGGAATCTATGCACATTGTTTTTGATGAATCTAACCACCTTCGTATGCGTATAAGTGTTGATAAAGAACATGTGAGTAATATACATACTGGAGAAAATCATAGCACAACTCCAGAGCCTTTGCAAGATAAGTCAACAACACCCCCGATAGGTTTGACTCCCACAACAAAAATAGTGAAATTGAATATTCCAAAAGAATGGAAGCATGATGCTAGACATCCAAATGAACTTATCATTGGCAATCTAGAAGATAGAGTGCAAACTAGAGTGCCATTAAGAAGACAAGCATCCGTTGCCTTTGTCCCAAATCAAACCAAAGAAAACCGATGAAGCTCCTAATGATGAATCATGGGTTGAATCTATGAAGAAAGAACTGGACCAATTTGAGTGAAATCAAGTTTGGATTCTAGTTAAAAGACCAAGAAACTTCTTAGTAATTGGAACTAGATGGGTCTACAAAAATAAGTGAAATGAAGAAGGTAAAGTTATCAAAAATAAAGCCAGACTTGTATCTCAAGGCTACTCTCAGCAGAAAGGTATTGATTATGCTGAGACCTTTGTTCCTGTGGAAAGGTTAGAGTTAATACAAATTTTATTAGCTTTTGTTGCATTCAAATGTTTAAAATTATATCAAATGGACGTAAAAAGTGCTTTCTTAAATGGATTTATTCATGAGCAAGTTTTTTGTAAAACAACCACCTGGATTTGAAGATCCTTCATTTCCAAACCATGTTTTCAAGTTATCAAAAGCACTCAACGGCCTCAAAGAAGCTCCAAAAGCTTAGTATGAGAGATTGAGTAATTTTATACTAAATAATAATTTTAAAAAGGGTAAAATTGACATAACTCTGTTCATTCAAAAGCTTGATTCAAATCTTCTCATAGTGTAAATTTATGTTGATGATAGTATTTTTGGTAATTCTAACATCTCTATGTGTGAGAATTTAGCTAATTTGATAAAAGGAGAATTTAAAATGAGTTTTATGGGAGAGCTCACTTCTTTTTTAGGTTACAAATCAAACAAATTCCAAAGGGAACCTTCATCAGTCAAGCCAAATACATGAAAGAACTCATTAAAAGTTTGGCATAGAGAAAGGAAAGTCCTATGGAACACCCATAACTCCATCCACAAGAATTGATTTAAACTTGGCTGGAAAAGACGTTGATGAAAAGATGTACCGGGTGATGATCAGATTTCTACTCTACTTGATTGTAGGTCGGCTAGATATTATGATCAGTGTGTGTAAATATGCTAGATCCCAGTCGACTCCCAAGGAGTTTATCTCACTACCGTCAAATGAGCCATCCAATATATGATACGAACTCAAGACCTTGGTCTATGGTATCCCTGCTCCTCAAACATTAATTTAATTAGTTACTCAGATGCTAATTTTGCAGGAGACAAAAGTGATAGGAAGAGCACCAGTAAAATATGTCAAATTCTTGGTGATACCCTTATCTCATGGCATAATAAAAAACAAACTTCCGTTGCTCTTTCAATGACTAAAGCTGAATACATAGCTTTTGGAAGATGTGGTACTCATAACTTATAGATTATGCATCAACTTCTTGACTTCAACTTAACTTTTGAATCTGTTCCTGCTATGTGATAAACTAATACCACTAGCCTATCTAAGTATATTGTGCATCACTCTAGGTATAAACATATCGATATCAAGCATAATTTTATTCGAGACCATGTAGATAACGGTGATTTTTCCCTAAAATTTGTTGACTCTGAAAATCAACTAGCAGATATTTTTACAAAACCCTTAGTACAAGAAAGATTTTGCTCTTTTCGAAAATGGCTTGGTATTCTTAGCATTAATGATCTTTAAACCTTTTTTGCAACAATTCTTACTATATATAAATTATGCATTCGACTAAGTACACCTCTCCTGAAGTCATCACTACATCATTTTTTTGTGAATTTCTCTGTCTGCATATTGTCTGCGTATTGTTTCTTTTTTATTATGTCAAAGGTGGAGAAAGTAGGAACATTAGAGTATCCTAGTAGTAAGGGGGAGCAGAAAAAGTTTACATATTTATCAAAGTCAAGGGGAGCAAGCTAACAGATAGGAAAGTCAACTGATATTTACTTTTGTTGTTATTATAAAAAAGGGGGAGATTATTAGACTCCCAAGTCTATGTTTTAATAATGACAAACTAAAAAGTGCATCTTTTGCAAAAACCTATGACTGCTATTATTGGAAGGACAAAGAAAGCTATTTTTAGGAACAGAAGGACATCAGAAATGGAAGGACATCCACGGTATCCAAGTAAAATCAATCGCAATGAGAAAAGATAGAAGGAGAATCTCAGCCCTTAATATTATGAAAAAATGAATCAAGATATAAGAGTATATCGCCAAAAGATATGGAGGATCAAAACATTGTAAGCAGTTCAATCAAGTATCATGGAAATGGAAAAAGGATCAAAATATAGAGGATCACGGCATGGCAAGCAGATCAATCAAATATCACGAAAATAGAAGAAGGATCATAATTCTAGAGTCACGGCAGACCAAATCAATAAAGAAAAGAAGATCACCAGCATATTTGGAAAGGAATAAATCTCTACCAAGTCAAAAATAAAAATAGATCACGGACATATTTGATATGGACATGATCCAAAGTCGTAAATGGACATATCATACGGCTATATTCCTCAATCAAGGAATCAATTTACATCCTCGATTGAGAAGAAATCTCTTGGGTTTTCTTATAAAAAGTAGAAGTCGAAGACTATAAAAGTTCAATATTAAAGATAGACACTTTTGACACAACTTGAAGTAGAAAATTGAAAGTGTCTCAATCTTAGTCTCACAAGGCTTTGTAACTTTAGTTTACAATTATTATATAAAGAGTAGGGTCGAGTCAGCTTTTTTACATCAACTGAAGCTGTGTTACAAGATCTGAAGAGAAAAATAAGTCTTTAGAACTTGTTTCCTGTCATTGTACTCGAGCCCAACATTCAACAGTTGAAGAAAACTTTGAAACTCAAGAGGACTAGAAGTAGGCACCACATTGGTATTCCAAACCATGATAAATATTTGTGTTATTACTTTATGTTCTATTATTCATGTGCTTAATTGTTTAAATCTAATCTATTTATGAAGTTCACTGATCTACAGGTGAGTTAACTATGAGGAGTTAGTAGTCGACTCACAGAAGAAAATTTCAATTCACCCCCCCCCCCTGAATTTTACTCCCTAGAATTATAACATACCTCATGAACTCTAGGCTGGCAGGGAACATATGCTAACTCTATCTAAACAACTAACTCGCTTTTGGGGAACTCTCTAGACCAATGACGAATCTCGCCACAACCACAGCAAAACCCTTGAATACTCCGAGGTACTACACACACTGATCTAGAATGGCACTATGGCCTAAATATCCATATCGAATGCTCTGTGAGAACTCTGGCCACCATGAGTACCAAGGCTGATTTAAGAGCCACCTATAGCATGAGATACTACTTGTATGGACTGATAGGTTGCAAGTGAAGTTGATACTCATTGGAATGATCCCTACTCCTAGACAGAATACTAATAGCTCTACAATGATGACATGGACTCTTACTACCACCTCTATAAATCTCACTTCTTTTTTTCTGTGGTCCTCATGTGATCAATAACCTAAGAGAAAGAAGACCTAACTACTATCAAATGCTCTGACTCTAAATAGAGTGGCAAAGCTAATCCTCTAATAAATCTACATATCATCTCATGATCTAAAGGGCGTATCATAGAAGTATGTCTGGCCCACTCGAGAAATCAAATCTCATATTCTAAAATCGATAAGGGACCACTCAATTAAACATCAAACCCCCAACTCTGGCATGACAACTACTCAATGAAATAGATATCATCTCCGGCTATGAGGTATCTATAAAAAGGATCCCTAATATTGAATCTTGAAAGGATAAAGTGGTCATTGATTCTATTGAAGCCTAGGATGACCCCAAATCCTTCGACTAATACTAAAGAATCTTTGATATCAAATTTTTACTCCCTAGTCTGATGTTACACTAAAAATCTTTAAACGTATGAAATAGTCTTGTTTGCATCTGTCTATAGCCTCATAATATCCATCTAGAATAGAATAGAGTCAAAGAATGCACTAAAGGTTCATAAAAATATGAACGCATGTCAATAAATCAAGAATTAAATTTCCTAAAAATTCCTTGTAGCCTCACGAAGATAGGGTATAAATTTCTCTACATTGATCAACAGGACTCTACGACCTAATTTTTAAGGTCAAAATGGTACCTACTATAACCCACCAGTAGGTAAGCCAACCCATAGTCCGGAACTACTAATAATAGGCTATCAAGAAAAATAAGCGAAACAATAAGAGAAATATAATTAAGGGGATAATGTATATAAGACTACCCCAAGACCTAGTGAAGTTCGTACAAAAGCTTCTAATACAATAAGAGTACAAAGTCAAATAATGAATAAAAATACATGCATAATCCTTCTCCGAATACAATATAGAGATCAATTAGTTCTATAAAATGGAAAATAGTGGTACTCAAGATGCCAGAAGCTCACCCAAATCTTTGGCCCATAGTTGTCCTGCACAATGCACATAACAACAGTGAGAACCTCTACTAAGATCTACAAGCTATAAAAAAGTAGTATCACTAACAAACATGTGGTACTCAACAAGAAACTATCGACTGAGCTCCAAAGATAATGCAAATATAGATAACATACTGAGCAGGAATACAAACTACAGGGAATTATCTAGGAAGATAAACATAATAAGGCTAATGATGCAATAAGGATAAACTATCCTATCATACTAGGAATTTGGGCCTAAAATGCAATACCATATATTACTAGTCAATAAAACCAATGAGGGGTGAAAGAATGATATATAGTAGTATACAAGGGCAAGGAATACATATACAATATAGATGATAAAGCAAGAGACGGATATAATGTAATGCCATATATCAATATCTATATATACATACACACACACACATATATATTGGTTGTCATGCCTCAAATCCTATTGGGACGAATAGGCACCTATAGTCGTAAAGGCCCTAAAGCACTGGCCTAAAACTTTATACTCCTTGTACATGTAACTATGATAACCAAATATTCTACCATATATGGAAACATCGCATCAATAAGAATAAACAGCTTGCCCAAAACTATATATACAAGACGTGGTTGTTGGGTCTACAACATCTAAAAGATAAGACAATATCATGCTTAACTTTACATTGATCTACAAAGCCTATAAAAGATACATAGACTTAGTTAAGGTTGGGACAAAACCCAATCTTACTCTTAACTACTGTACAATACCAAAACATATATAACAGACTCAAAAATCCTCAAATTAACCTAGAGCTCAGCAATAGTTGTTGGATATCCTGTACACCTATTGAGGAGGTTTATTAGTTGAAGTACCTGCACCTGCAACATGAAATGCAGATCCCCCATGAAGGACATTAGTACAAAAATATGTACTAAATATGTAAGGCCAAAAGTAATTACACAAAAAAAAAAGCTCAAAGAAATCAGGTACAAGTGTATAGATATACTAATAGACCACCATTATATATACTTGTAGGATCATGTACATTATATTTTTTCTTCATTTTACCTTTATTACTTTATAATCTTTGTAAACTATATGATATAAATGACCAGATGATCAGTGGTAAATACACAAATTAGAATCAGCCATGCTAGGCTTACGCCCCTAAGTTTTCACCCATATATAAATAAATTTGGATTGGCCCATGTTAGGATTTTTCCCCTTAGATGCTACCCATATATAAAGGGATCAGGTTGGCCTATGTTATGCTTATACCCCTGAGCTTCTACCAGTATGTAACCACATTTGCATTACTTAGTTTATTTAGCCTTTGAGATTATTAGTTTGATGGTCATAATGTTATGTACCTTCAAACAATAATCTACTAGTAAAAGACATATGAATAAACAATTATAGAAATAATAATGAGGTAAGGAGTTATTCATCTATGAATATAATATTTAGGAGCTAAAAATAACACATGGGTCTTATTGACTAAATGGAGAACTCCAGAAACTTTCTAGGGAATGTAGAAATGCAGACTTGATAATAATCATATGTTGAGGTGTTTTAAAACATTAGAGAGTGGTAAAAAGGTCGTTAGCTACATAAGAGATCATACACTGCCATTGTGTATTGTTTGCTATAAGAGAACTTTGGAAGCATACTTTGTGAGACATGCTCGATTTCATGCCAAAGAGTACGGGATAGAGTAACCTTACTTACCTTCCTGTACAACTCCAATATTAACCTGCATTAACCTTCTGCCATTCAATTACTTATCTATAATAAAGTACATGGTAAAACTAGTATTTGTAACTAACTAACAGATTTGGGCTACTTACCTTTATCAAATAGCAGTCGTATAGTAAGCCCATAATATATCAAATCAAGGGTGTTATTTTAACCATTTAAGCCCATAATTTATCAAATCAAGGGTGTTATTTCAACTATTTTCTTCTCCAATTACATCCACATACCATATAGATTATTATAAGATCCCCTAAAATAACTTTGCCTTTATTACACTCTCGAAACGGTATACAACCGTTAGTTTGATGGCATACCACTACACTCTTATTCTATATTTAATACAAACTACTCACATATTTTCCTAATATCAACTCAGCAGTTGATATGCTATAGAAATATAGCACTTTTGGTGCTTAAAACAAGGAAAATATGAAAGTTTTTGAGGCCTTTGTGTTATATATGATCTGTTTTGGTATGTTTGAAGAAAACCATGTTTTGAATTATAAGTTCATGAAAATGGTGGGAAAAGGTGTTTTTGGCCACTTTGGGAGTAATTATGGATATTCAGGATGTTTTATGGCTTGATCATCATCAATACATGTTCGAGAACCAAAGAAGAGCTAAAAAGATGACTCCCAAAACTTACCAAGTCAACATGTGGTCCGCAAGTAGGACCTACAGACCTTATATAGTCAAAGAAAGTACCAAAAGTCTAAAATCTCAAGAGCTGACTTGCAGAATATTTTTCATCAGGTACCGCACTCTGTACTTGCGCCCAATGTCTGGACCGCAGGTACTACCTGCGTTCAGTGCCAAACTGTAGGTATAGACTGCAGGTACTTCCTACTCTCTGGGTCAAAGAGTAAGTACAAACCACATGTGGCTACCAACCGATTTTTCTCCTATTTTGTTTGGGCTTTGTTTTTAGGGCTTTCTCTTGTACTATAAACACCCCTTATGTAGTTTTAGTAGAGGTAACACACTTTTAACACTTAGAAACATGTTTTGATTTCAAGATCCATCTTTGATCTTGGGATTTCATTGTATTGACTTTGATTGATTATTTAGTTTACGATTGTGAGTTTTAATGTTGCCCAAAACTAACATCCAAAGAAGTATGTTGTGGTCGATGCCAAATATAGTAACCCAACTAGGTTGGGGTCGATCTCACAAGGAAGATGCTGAACATTTACTTAACTTGATGTAATGCACGAGCAGTGCAGAAAAGTAAATGGGGTTTTTTTGGAAGTAATTAGTAAGAAGTAACTGAACTTGAATGCTTTGAGCTGTAAGCATTAGAAGACGAACACTAGGATTGTGTTCCCCCTAACTTCTCAAATCCACAAATTTCTCATGTTCAATCAACCTATATTGTTGCTCTATGTAAAGTCAACAATACATGTATTACCATCCATCTTGTGTATGTTTTGGTAAATATCAACCTTTACCATATGAGTATCAGGGCATCACCTTATAGATACTTGTCTATGAATTCAATTCACTATCACCTTTTGAGTCTCAAGTGATTAGATGGGATGGTAGAATAATATTGATGGTGAAGTGAATCTCAAATTACTGTCTTAATCCTCTTTTCCTAATCACAAACTCCCTTGTGAGGATGTTTGCAAATACAGGCTATCCCCAAGCTTCTGCAGTAGCTCTGAGGTCAATTAATATGAAGAAGATTATGATACATACAACTTACTTTAGAATAGATAACTCTCCCACTTCCCTTGCATAATTAATGCACTAGGGTTCCCACAACCCTAGTTAGGGAGATTAGTCGCTCATGTTCATGTAAGAACCTATGATAATCAATAAAGAATTCATATAATTAATTGCACAAAATAAGATGAATAAAATCCAAAGTCTTTAATTAAATAATAACCCAAAGATATCAAGAACAAAGTATCCAAGATGTAAATGTATGCAATAGAGTCTCAAAATAATATAAGAGAATGTAACCTAATAAAATATAAAACCTAGGATATTTATAGTATCTCAAAAATATTCTAAAATCCTAATAAAAATAGAAAAGGTAAAGTTATGTTGGCACAAGGTACGACTCACTCATCTACTCGTATCGTCTTCACACGAGTCATAGTATGCCTCTTGTATCCACTCCAGTGTTTGATCTTCCAGGATTCAACTTCCTGATCTTCATACTCTTATGACTTATGAGTCATACCATGACTATACGACTCATGGCCTTCACTCGTATCCACCAAGGACTTCTTTCTTTCTTTCTTTAGACACTGGTCTGCTTACGGTTGGATCATATGAGTCGTACTCAGACTTTCAACTCATGTTCTTTTGACACTTCAACTTTATATTCCTTCCTTGGTTTCTGTTCATTGACACTATGTTAGACCTATTTTACCTACGATAACCACAAAAATGCATCAAATATACTAAAATAACCTAAGCTCAAGCATAATCCATGGTTTTAAGAATCAAAGGTTCCGTGTTTCCATGGCACATCAACACCTTCAACATACAAGTTTGCGTGTCCTTGGGCAAAACACAAGTCAAAAACTATAACATAACAAAACAAATGAATGCTTAAACAAGAAGATCCTAAGATACCTATGGCAGTGACTTTTCTATTCATTTTTCAACACTTTTATTCGCTAATCCAATTTAAACTTTTCATCATTCAAACTGTGTATACGACTTGGTACATGGAATGATAAAAAGGAATTTGATGATTTCCTTACATTACCAACAGACAACTAGGTATAGACACTAATTACATTAATTGGATAGTCTAGCAACCTAACAATATAACCCATGTGCGCTCACGATCAAAGAAATCCCATTCACTCACAGTTGAGATCAACCAATTTATTTAGCGATATATCAAACAACTCTCTTGCTCACAGAGAAGTTTCACCGGTGTATACAGAATACCATAGGCTTGTCCCTATGGTCTCTTCCTAAATTTTTGGACAGTCGAGGTAGGACTACTTAAGGACTTTATTTGTGTTGTAATGTAAGTTAGAGGTTGGTATGGTATCTTTTTTGGATTTATTTAGTGACTTTGGCTCCTTGACACTATGCTTTATTCGAGATCCACTTATTTTTCCTTTTTTTTTAATTTCCACCCTTATGTCTGCCTTTTTATTTTATGCACATTTTACAGTCCAGGTACGGTCTAAGTTTCCCTTTTTTCGTTCTCCTTTATTAGAACTTTTTTTTTTTTTAAATTTTCTTTCATTAAAATTTTTCTCTTATTTTCTTTTATTTTAACAACACTTGTCCCTCCTTAATTTTTCCTTTCACACGTCTTTCTTCACACTCGTTCTTCCTATGCACCCCTATAATAGCCACCCTCAACATAGGCAATTTGCCTGAGTTGAGGTGCACAATGTCCAAGAAGGACCATGGACAATACATGTTCATTGTAGAAATGGGCTAGTGAAATTGGTGTAAACAAGAAATTAGGTCACTTAAGGCTTATACATTTGGATCAAAGAGATTCATGCTTCATTTGGTTAGGCATTTAGGCTAAAATGAACTTATAACAAAAAATAGCCTATGATCATATCCTACTCGACTATCCTATACCTAGGTAAAATAAATTGGGCAAGTTCTAAATTCAAATATGTCGAGAAATAAGTAGAGCTTTACCCACACTCACACAGGTTTACATTGCTATGCACTAATTGTCCAGCTATACAAAATTTCACCCTAGTTGATCTATCCCTAATACTAATGCCATATCAGATTCGTAGTCATCTCATGCACATACAGATCATAAAGTTAACACAAAACTTTAGGAAGGGTATTAATTTTCAGTAAAGGGGTATCGATTTTTCAGCACAAAATTTTCAAATCAGAACATTTCAAGCATAATTGTTCAAAACAACGGTCTACTGCCACAAGCACAAATTCTTCTCCTATTTCATCTAGTCCCACCACACAATACACAAAATAACATATAACCATAAACAATAATACCAGTTCTTCAAATTTTTCTAATTGTGTCCACGGACTTTGAAACATGGCAAGCATAGCTCGTAGCAACTTTGATACACCCTCACCCCTAACTTAAAGCATGTGCACTATCCCTTATGCATCTAAAAAATAAGTATAAGGGATTTGTGAACATACTTGGGCACTCAAGATGCCGACTCAAACTACATCAGCACGTGGGCCCTCAGATCGGGTCCCACTATCATCAACATACATCCCATCATCTATGAGGACTAAATCAAAAATAGTGGCAGTGATCAGGTCTATAACACTGCCATCCTCAAAATCATCAACTAGCGGTATAGAACCACCAGCTCCAGAAGACATCTCCCGGACCCTCACATATTGGTCTAGCTCATCCTATAGACTATCTGCCTTAGCCACTTTTGTTGCATTACTCTCAACACATTTTTTCCTCTTTCTCTACCTTATATAAAATTTGGTATATCCCAAATATTATCAACATAAATGTCAAGCATAATTTTTATGCCCATGGGATTCAGGATAATTGGCCTGTCGTACAGCACATGCACCATACTCTTTATCTTGGCTACTTTAGCCTTCACGATTATAATATCCAGGGTTTGGCCACTGCATAATTATCGGATCATCCTTACTTCAAATGTATCTAACCATAGCTGCACCTGTTTATCCTGGTTTACCAACTGCGTATCAACTAATGGATTTATGCCCCCTTCTATATTTTGGACCTTAGCCTCTAATGTGCCTAGTCTCATCATCACCTTGGTCAATATGGCCTATGAAATCATAATCAAATAAGAAGGCATACCTCTAAGGTGGGGTGGTATAGACTAAACTAGAGGAAGGGCACTCGATGTACCCTCTATAGCTGGTGTCTGTACTGTCTTAATCTGCCCACCTATCTCTTTAGCCTAGCAATTTTGGCATCCTCAGTCTGAATGTTGTATATCTCAGTAAGTATATCATCTCTCTACCTCACCTTCCTAGATATTAGGTTGGCTGTGTCTGTGATCAGTCTTAAGTCTGAGGTGTTCATGGCCTCTATAATCTCATCAATACCTAACAGTTCCTACACCCTCTCTGCTATGCACATCTATATAATCACGCATAGGTATGCCAATAAAGAATTCCTATCACCTAATCTTCGTCTCTCATCTCCCGAGCTAATAACTCTCAACATTAAACTCATTACGACTATGATTTTAGCTATCATAGCTGCTCGTACTGGAATAAACATATTGTCCCCAATGGTGGGACAAAGCCTATATTATTCTAGGGTACACCATGTCTTAGCCTTAAAATTAAGGGTATGCTTCTCTATATTTTGAGAAGTAACACTTGGGACACAAACTACCCAGACGACATCTTGACCATTTGAAGCTATCCGATTGGAAAAATACCTAAAATGACCCATCTTATCATCAGATCCCAACTACTTCCTCATGATTTTCCACATCTCTTCCATGTAGTACTCTATCTCCCATATGTTAATTGGAGGTTGATAGTCCAATCTATATAAAAACCTATAAATAGTACGTGGAAAGATGTTGACTCTTACCCCTCATATAATTAATGAGGTAATAGGGTTAACACCTTTCCATAACTAACCCAGCAAATACAGTCTCTACAGATCTCCCTTTTATGCTACATAGAACTCCTGTACTAGTGCAGAATAGTATCTATTGGGCATTTTAGTCATCCACTTAAACCCATACTATTGAAACTGCTACTCGAACCTTGGCAACTCTGCCATCCCAGTAGTAATCAAGCATCTCTCAAGGTACAAACTCTATTTGGTTTTTTGATCCTTAGTCTACTCAGACCTTCATTATATGTTGCCTACATTCTGGGGTACCCACACCATTCAATGGTAGGCACTGAAGCAAGTGTAAGAGCTACAGAAGGGTGTGGCACATCGACTGGTGGTATATCTATATTCTTCCATACCATTGGAATTGTCAGAACTTGCTTTTTCAAAGCTGGATTCAACATCATCTTCTATCTCTAAAGGTAGAGATAAATAAGGAGGGAAGGTATTCGGTATGGAGGTGTTTCCTCCAGAGTTAGTACCTTCTTCCCTTGTGAAGCCTTTTTGTCTTTTGGGTTAACCTTGCCCTTCGTTGGGTATTGGTATAGGTTACCTCTACTGCTAGATAACTCAGTAGCCTCAGAACTTAAAGATTGTTCCTTTTTGTTTCCCTTTTTGGCCCCTTGTTTGGAAGAATATGCACCTTTGGGAGGTATTGTACCTTAACACAAGCATACATTAGTAATAAAATAAGGAAAAGAAAGCAACAATAAGAAAATAACTATCAGTGTACATGTTCTAGAAAAGCTGCGAGTGGGGTGTAAGAGTCGTATCATCTGGGTATGACTGTATGACCGAGTCGCATGCTAAATAAAATAAAGTATTGTGTTCACTAGTTTTTTATGAGTCCTCCTAACCAGTCATATTGACAAGGTATGACTGACCACCAATAATTGTAAACATATCACAAATATCTCATAAAATATGATACCTACCCAGGTCTTTGCAACTTTTGTGTACGAGTCGTATGGTTTAGATATGACTTATTTAAGCAAGTCATACTCAACTAGATGATACACTTAGTTAAATTTCTATATTGTCAGCGGGTACGAGTCTATTAGGACCTTGTTAATTGTAGGTACGAGTCGTAAGAAGTCTCGTATCCATTGCAACATAGAAGTTCAACTTTAGAGTTGACTTTTATTCACAATTCCCAAACTATCCTCTATAATGTATAGCATTACCACCCCCAAATCAATCAAAAACATACCATTTAAACACATACAAACAAATTCCACCCCCCAATTTCCACTTTCAACCTAAACCTAAGAACTTGGAGTCCAAATTGCAATATATACAGAAATTCAACTCAAATTAAGTTCAGGATATCTTATATTTGCGATTTTGATTCGAAATGTAGAGCAATTTAGTTCAAATACTTACTTGAATGAGTGAGATATTAGGTTGCTTGAGTTTTCACTTGTTCTTTCCTAAATTCGGGCCTAGTTCATGTAATTTGATGGATCCAAATAGGTTGGAGTGTGATTCAAAGTGTTTTTGATTTATTTCATGCGTTGGTAACTCAAAAATTATTCAACAACAGAGGTGGGTTCAATTTTGGGTTTCGAGTAACGATCTTAGGATGCCCTTATTATTTTAATTCAAGTTCTAGGTCGGGTTGACCTACAACCCCTGACCTAGTAATCTTGGGTACGAGTCATATATACGACTCGTACCCAGTCTTATGGGTCATTTCCTTAACTCGTAAAGACCTGGAACCTTACGTGGGTTCTGGAGTCAATATGACTCAATGTGAGGAGTTGTACCTTGTGGGTATGACTCTTTCTGAGAGTTGTATCCACTCCAGAAACTTTTACCTAGAACTGCATAATCTCCCAGGTCCTTATGACTCTTAATCACGAGTCGTACCATTAAGATACGACTCATAAAGAGTCTGTATGACCAATTTATTTAACTTTTCTGGATTTTTTCTATAATCTTTAGCCCTGCACACTGAACAAACATATTACTCTATAAGTAAATAAGTACAAATCATGGGTTTCCTCTAATGAAGCACTTGATTTAATGCTGCAGCATGACGTGGCTAAGTTGGATACTCAATTTTCACCAACTAGCCTCATGGGTTACCTCCCATGCAACACTTGATTTAACATTGCGGCACCAAGTAATTGCCTTGTTTACTCAGACTTTACCAAGCTCTATCTCAAAAAATCACATTTATTTCCTTAGTGTTACTCATATAGTGCTTTACTCTTCTCCCATTCACCTTGAACAGGGCTTCACCATCCCTCTTCAATTCCAAAGCACCATATGGGAATACTCTTAGCACAACAAAAGGACAATACCAACTAGACTTTAACTTACCTGTAAACAAGCGAAGTCTTGAGTTGTAGAGCAATACCTGGTCACTTTTTTTGAAGATTCTTTTCTCAATGTTTAGTTCATGATGTAGCTTCATCTTTACCTTGTAAAGTACAGAACTTTCATAAGCCCAAATTTGTAATTCATCCAACTTATTCATGCTATTCATCCTTGACTTGGTTACATCTTGCCACTCAAAATTCAGCTTCTTCAAGGCCCATAATGCTTTATGTTCAAGTTTAATAGGCAAGTGACAATCCGTGCCATACACCAACTGATAAGGAGAAAAACCAATAAGAGTCTAAAAGTTGTGTGGTAAGCCCATAATGCATCATTTAACTTTCATGGCCAATTAGTCCGATTGCATTTACAGTCTTTGCCAAGATTGACTTGATTTCTCTATTGGACACCTCAATCGGTCCACTAGTCTGTGGATGATTAGGTGTTTCCACCTTGTGTTTCACTCTATATTTCTCCAGCAGACTTCTGAATAAATGATTATAAAAATATGACCCACCGTAATTAATGATGGCACATGGGGTGACAAATTGAGAAAAGATGTGTTTTTTAGGAATACAGTGACACTACATGCTTTATTGTTGGGGAGCACAACTGCTTCCACCCATTTGGATACATAATCCATAGTCAAAAGTATATACTTCATGTCAAATGAACTCACAAAAGGTCCCATGAAATCTATACCCCATACATCAAACAATTCCAATTCTAAAATAGGGGTCATAGGAAGTTCATGACATCTAGAGATATTACCTTGGCATTGACATTGATCATAAGAAGAAGAAAAATCATGAGCATCTTTGTAGATTATTGGCCAATAATACCCATATTCCATGTTTTTATGGGTTGTGCGGGTTCCTCCATAATGAACCCCAACTAGAAAAGAATGAAAAGACCCAAGTATACTCATCATCTCTACCTTAGGTATGCATCTACGAATAATTCCATCTGCATAAATTCTGAATAAATAAGGCTCATCCTAGAAAAATTCCCTACCCCATGCATAATCTTAGTTCTCTACTGAAAGGAAAGATCTTCTGGGATTAGATCACTTGCTAGATAATTTACATAGTCTGTAAACCATGGAATTAAATCTTGGGAAGCTGCTAATATCTACTTATCTGGAAAACTGTCATCAATCTCAAGCCCATCTTCAACATTCTGCATAGCTTCCTCCTCAAGTCTAGACAAATTATCTGTAACTTAATTCTCAGTGCCTTTTCTATCCTTAACTTCATAGCACCCACCTAATCAGTCTAGGCTTAGCATCCTTTTTCGCCATTGAGTATCACAGTGCTGCATGATCAGTGTGCACAATAACCTTTGTCCCAATCGAATAAGACCTAAACTTCTCAAAGGTAAAAACCACTACCAACAACTCTTGTTCCATCATGGTGTAGTTCTTTTTAGCAGGATTTAGTGCCTTGATATCATAGTAGATGGGATGAAGGATTTTTTTTTTCATTGGTCTAGCACAACCTCTAAGGCCAATCCACTCATGTCACACATAACCTTAAATGGCAAGGACTAGTCTGGAGATCTATAATAGGAGCAGTCATCAACTTCTCTTTCAGAACCTCAAAAGCCTTCAAGCATGCTTCAGTAAACTTAAATTTCACCTCTTTCTCAAGAAGCCTAAAAAGAGGGTTGGCAATCTTAGAGAAATCCTTGATGAATTGCCTATAAAATATAGTATGTCCCAAAAAGTTATGAATACCCTTCAAAAATTGGTGGAGGTAATTTCTCGATAACTTCAATATTTACTCTTTCTACCTCAATACCCCTTTTTGAAATTTTGTGCCCAAGCACTATACCATATTTGACCATAAAATGGCATTTTTCCCAATTAAGTACCAAGTTGCATTCTTCCAACATTCTAAGAGCATTTGCCAATTACGCCAAGCAGTCATCAACAAAATCACCAATGATTGAGAAATCTGCCAGAACTACTTCGATGGTGTCTTCTACCATGTCAGAGAAAATTGACATCATACATCTCTGAAATGTGGCTGGAGCATTACATAATTCGAATGGTATACATATGAATGCAAAGGTCCCATAAGGATAAGTGAAGATTGCCTTTTCTTGGTTTTCTAGTGAAATAATGATTTGGTTGTAACCCAAAATACCCATCTAGAAAATAGTACCATCCTCTACCCACAAGTCTATCTAACATCCGATCCATAAAGGGCATGGGAAAATAGTCCTTCTGAGTCCATGCATTCAACTTTCTGTTGTCTATGAACATTCTCCATCCTATAACTAGCCTTATTGGTACTAGATCATTCTCTTCGTTAGGCACAATAGTTATATTGCCTTTCTTTGTAACACATTGTACTAGACTGGCCCACTTACTATCATCAATGAGATTTACTACACCAGTATCCAACCACTTGATTATCTCTTTCTTTACCACCTCCTGTATAGGAGGATTGAGTCGGCGCTAATGCTCTATACTTGGAAAATAATTCATCTCAAATTGAATTTTATGAGTACAAAGACTAGGTGAAATACCCACAATATCTATAATGGACTAACCTATGGCTCTCTTGAATCTCTGTAGTAATTATAACAATGCTTCCACTTATGAGTCAATCAAATCGACTACAATAATTATCAGAAAAGTATTGTTGGACCCCAAAAATACATATCACAGATAAGAAGGGAGGTCCTTCAACTCTAAAACTAGTGGCTCTTTAATGGATAGACAAGCAGGTGGAGTAGTTCTATTCGTCAAATCCAAATTAAGATCCTTTGGAGTATAAGTGTAGGAACCACTCCCATAAAATGCACATACAATCTTATCATACTCCTCAATGCCATCACTATGAAAGTTCATGATCACTTCTGCTAGCGATTCAAGTCTTAACCTTTTTTTAATAGGAACAACAACATCTAAACCATCATCCTAAAGAGTCACAAAATCAACACCATAGATTAAATCTATTTCATCATCATACATATCAATCATAGATATCACTCTTAACTCATCAAGCTACTTCATGGATTTGCATACATTGAACACAACCTATTCAACATTGAGTCTCAGTATCAGATGATCTAGCTCTAAATCAATCGATATCCTTCCTTAGCTAAGAATGGTCTTCCCAGAATAATATGGACTTGGAAGTTCTCTTCGCAGTCTGATATCAAAAAATCTACTGGAAAGATAAAAAAACCCACCTTCACTAAGACATCATATAAAATACCAATTTGTTTTTTCACCATCTTGTCTACCATCATTATTCTCATAGTGATTGGTTCAGGTACTCCTAACCCCAACTGTTTAAACACTGATAATGGCATGAGGTTGATGCTAACTCCGAAATCACATAATGCATGAGTGAAATTAAAAGATCTAATGGTGTATTGTATCATGAAAGAATCAGGATCCTTCTTTTTCTCCACCAATGATCTAGTAGCTACAACACTAAAATGATGAATATTATCGACGGGCGCATAACTGACTAACCTTTTCTTAGTGATTAGATCCTTTATAAATTTTGCATATCCTGCCATTTGCTCCAATGCCTCTACAAGTGGGATATGGATTGATAGTTCCTTTAATATTAATAAAAACTTCTGATACTTACCATCTTCTTGTTTATTTTTTATCCTTTGAGGAAAAGGAGGAAGTGATTTTGGAATGGACTTCAACACAAGCTTCTAAAACTTAACTTTTTCTTTATTTTGCTTGCTACTACTTTCAACATCAACAAATTCATCATCATTCTTTTGCTCATCTATAGCCAGTGCAGGTGGGTCTTTGGTGGATTTACCACTTTGAGTGGTAATGGTGTGGAAGTGACCGTTATTTTTTGGATTTGCAACCGTATTACTAGGAAGAGTGTCGGGTTGCCTTTGATTCAATGTGGCTGAATCTAGCCACACTGTCATTCTGGCTGTTTGATTGTCATAGCATGCGGCTCAATTTTTTGATTTATCTCAGATAGGTCTTACTTAATCTCTTTAATACAACTCTCTTGACTTCCTTTCCTTTTGACTAGTTTTGACAATATTTCCTTAATTCTAGACTCAGTTTCTCGGCTACCTGGTAGAACATATTTGTCATTACTCTCCTGGTAGTCATTTTCCACTGCCAAGCATCATCTCTCTCTTTACTTCTGTCTCTATATCTATCATTATAATAGTTACTACTTTGATTCTCTTTCCCTTGTACTCAGAAAGCCGCCAACCTATAATCAAGATACTTTGCTTCCTTTTTAGATTCATTGTCAAAAGTCCTAGAAGTAGATCCCTGTGTTGCAACTGCATTTACTTTCTCAACACTCATTATTACAAATTTCTTTATAAGAAAACCAATGTCTGTCCAAAGCTCTACAACCTCTTTCGCTACCAATTCATGACTACTCCATAAGCATTATCTATTCTAATAGCATATATATCAGCACCACACTCAGCATCTTTAGTATGCAACCCTCTATTGGTCACTATAATATCATCAAGCATATCCTACGCAGAATCCCATCGAAGATGCATGAATGCACCTCCCAAAATCATATTTGTCATTTCTCTAAAACTGACATTTAGTAATTTGTAGAAGATTTCTAACAAATTTAATCCTCTGATTTTGTGATTAGGCACTATGCTCAACTTCTTCTTGAATCTAAACCACGCCTCATACAAAGATTTTGTAGTTAACTATCTAAAGTTATTAATTTCATATTTCAACTATAGCATCCTTGCATGAGGGAAAAATATATACAAAAACTATTTATGCAGCTAATGAAAGTAGTGATTGAACCTCTTGGAAGTTCCCTAATCATAGTGATGCTTCACCTATCAAAGAAAATGGGAACAACGTCAGTCTTAATGCTTCCTGATCCATCCCCAAGATAGTATATGATGTGAAGATACCAGTAAAATTGGCAAGATACATGTTTAAATCATCAGTAATTGATCCTGAAAATACACCCTTCAAGTTTAATAATTGGATCATGTCTCTTGTAATAACAAACTTTACATTGGGTGGTAAAGCAGGAGGAACGATGGCTCCTATCTCAACAGGTTCAACATAACTTATATCCTCTTCATTATCGTATGGGTTTAAGTACTGGTATGAAGGAATCAATAGAGATCTGCCTCTCTAAACTCTATCTCGATGCTAAGATACCTGTATGGGCCTGGCTAAGCTAACCCATCCTCTTAATCTAGTCGAGCTTCTTTTACTGCTCTTGTCTCTTCCTTTGTAGAAGCTATTAGCTATTGTATCTGTAAATCTATAACATTTTATAGATCAACTGGAGCATGCAAGAGTGCTATGTTGGGATCAATGGGTGGAGGGAAAGGGTCTTAAACCCTTATCACAAACTTGTCCTAACATTCGTCTTGGTGTTTCAAGAATTTTTTCTAGCTCTGGATTAAAAGGGATTAAGGGATTGCCTCTTTTCCTAGTGTTTGAGATACACCGGCGTATTCGAAATCAAAAATAGAAAACTAAACCTTCGAACTTTACTAATTAAATTAACTACTCAACTGCCTTTCTCGGCAATGGAGCCAAAATATAATGTCTCCCAAAACTAACCTCCAAAGAAGTATGCTTCGGTTGATGCAAAATATAGTAACCCAACTAGGTTGGGGTTAATACCATAACAAATATGTTGAACAGTTACTTAACTTGATGTAATTCACGAGCAATTCATAAAAGTAAATGGGTGGTTTTGGAAGTAATCAGTAAGTAGTAATCGAACTTGAATGCTTTGAGTTGTAAGCAATAGAAGACGAATACTAGAATTGTGTTCCCCCTAACTTCTCAACTCTGTAAATTTATTATGTTCAATCGACCTATTCTGTTGCTCTATGTGTAAAGTCGACAAAATATGCATTACCATCCGTCTTATGAATGTTCTATAAATCTCACCCTTTACCTTCTGAATATTAGGGCATCCCCTTATTGCTCCTTGTCTATGACTTCAGTTCACTTTCACATTTTTAGTCTCAAGTGATTAGATGAGATGTGATTGAATAATAATTATGGAACTGAATCTCAACTTACTGTCTTAATCCTCTTTTCCTAATCACAAACTCCCTTATGAGAAAGTTAAATATAGGCTATCCCTAACCTTCTAAAGTAGCTCCGACGTTAATTAATGTGAAGAAGATTAAGATACATGCAACTTACTTTAGAATAGATGACTCTCCCACATCCCTTACGTAGTTAATCCACCAAGGTTCCTATAACCCTAGTCAGGAAGAATAGCCGCTCATGTTCATGCAAGAACCCATGATAATCAATGAAGAATTTATATAATTAATTATATAAAATAATATGAATAGAATCCGAAGTCTTTAATTGAATAATAACCCAAAGATCTCAAGAACAAAGTATCTAAGATATAAAAGTATGAAATAGAGTCTCAAAATAATATAAGAGAATTTAACCTAATAAAAGATAAACCCTAGGGTATATATAGTATCTCAAAATACTCTGAAATCCTAATAAAAAATGAAAAGATAAAGTTATGTCAGCACAAGGTACAACTCGCTCATCCACTCATATCGTCTTCATATGAGTTATACTGTGCCTCTCTTATCCACTCTAGTGTCTGATCTTCCAGGCTACAATTTTCTATTCCTCATAATGTTACTGCTTATGAGTTATACCATGACCATACGACTCATGGCCTTCACTTGTATCCCCTTTGGGCTTCTTTCTTTCTTGCTCTAGACACTGGTCTACTTACGGTTAAATCATATGAGTCACACTCAAACTTCTGACTCGTATTTTTCTGATACTTCAATGCTGAATTTCTTTCTTAGGCTATGTTCATTGTATGATTTCATGATATGGTTCGTACCCTCAACTTACGACTCATACCTTTACTGCTTATGAGATGTACCATGACCATATGACTCATGGACTTCACTCATATCCACCAAGTACTTCTTTCTTTCTTACTTTAGACACTGGTTTGCTTATGGTTTGATCATACTAGTCATACTTAGACTTTTGACTCATATTATTCTGATACTTTTAACTCTAAATTTCTTCCTTGGGTTTTGTTCATTGTAATCTTTCATGATACGGCTCATTCCCTTATCTTACAACTCAGATTCTCATTCGTATCTTCTCAACACTTAGCTTTTCTTCTCGTCCTTGGTTTCTATTGTGCTTATGAGTCAGCCTCCGAGTTGTATGAAGTGTTGATGACTTGTGAGGAGATTAGTACCTTCTGCAACTTTGGTCTTTTTAGGTCTTTTTCTTCCATTTTCTTTCCAATAGTATGCTAGACCAATTTTACCTGGAATAACCATAATAACACATCATATCTACTAAAACAACCTAAGTTCAAGCATAATTCCATGGTTTTAAGCATCAAAGGTGTCGTGTTTCGATGACACATCAGGATTTTATTCATCTTATGATTGTGATTTCATCTTCATATTCCAACATGAATATTATTGATTTCCTTACAAGTATAAGAGGGTAAAACACATAGCTAAGGTTATGTAAACCTTGGCTGACTGTCGAAGTAGGGAAGTGTGATTGTTGAATTAAGCCAATACCTATGGCATGCGTTGAATTGTCTTTAGTAGAATAGTTTTCTTAACAGTTGAAAATGTTAGGATCCCACCTAGATATTTCTACTTACTCCAAAAAAGTAGTGTTTAAGAAAAGATAATGATAATAGTAATTTAGGGGTTAATAGTCAATCTATTGCAGTATAATGGTATATCTAAATGATTATTAGCTTTTATCTAATTACATGATACTTAAAAGGTGATAGTTAACTAGGAATAGGGTAAGGGTTAGTAACACGATACCTTGAGACTCAAAAGGTAAAGGATGAAATCCTCCTACTCATCTAAAAAACTATACGAGGTATATAACTTATCAATTATACATACAAGGTATTGAGTTGGTTTAACCAAGTATGATAAACCTATGGAGTTGATATGCCGGGGGATCACAATCCTAGTTTCACCCTTAACTGATTTCAGCCAGATTTAATAATTCTACTTGCTTGAGACTACTATAAAAAAATCCCCTAATTTACTTTCTAGTACTTCTTGTAGACTATAATGGCTGATAAATGCAATTCCATATTTTTGTTTGGGATTCGACCCCAATCTTAGTTGGGCTACCATATCTTGACAACGACTGTACCATCATCCAAAAAGAGGTGTTGCTTGGATGTCATCAAGAAACTAGCATTGTTGCTGAGGAACACAGTATTAATTTGAGGATAAAAGTCATTGTAGTTTTTGGGTTTTTATTTTTGTTAGTTTTTGGGAATACACTGATGTATACCTAGAACACAGAGTAAAGGAAATCCCTTACTTCCACAGATTTTGGATAAGATCTTACAACCACAAAGTAGGATGTCAAAGCCAAAGAAGGACAATCTCCCTAAAGATGAAGTTCAGTATAGTGTTGAGAGATCGACAATAGATCATCAACTATAACTTGATAGAAATCATAACAGAGGTTGACATCAAGTGATCCCAGCATATCAGTATGTTCATCCATATATGGATGATGAAGAAGATTTGGGATATGATGAGTCAGCTGAAATAGGGGCCATTATTACTCATGCTTTACCTACTAATGTCACATTTAATATCTTGAGTGATATGATTTATCTCTTATACTTAAAGGGCATGTTTGCAAGGTTACTTATAGATAATGCAAACATATATCTGGCAAACTTTATTAGGATCTGCACTTTATAGACCATACCGGGGGTAGATTAGGTGGCACTACGACTAAGGTTATTCCCTTTCTCACTTACTGGAGAAACATCATTATGGTTAGGAAAACTGCCAAGAGAAGATATCACTACGTTGAAAAAGTTCTGCAAATAATTCTTAAATAGGTTTTTTTATCTTCTAGGGTATTGCAGCTCAAGGATGAGATCTATAATTTCAGGCAGCTACAGTTTGAGCCCATGTATGATGCTTGGTTTATGTTCAATAAGAAGATGAGTATGGTACCCAACCATCAAATTTCAGGGATGAACTTATTATAGTTATTCTATAGATCCCTGACCATCAGTCCCAGATCCATAGTAGGCACTATCTCTAGAGGAACTTTTATGAGATTACGTTGGGAGATAGCTTCTAATGTTCTTGACCAAATCTCTCTCACCAACCGAGGGTGGCAAACTCTGAAGATAGAGAGAGGTTCTGGAACTTATGCCATTGGAACTGCTGGTGACCAGAGAGTACCTAATGATTTAGTAGTGCAAGAGATTGGAATACTAAGGAATGGTCTTTCATTGATGGAAAAGAAGTTCACGACTGTGAATTCTTAGAAAGTTCACATAGTAGGAGCACAAGGTGCAGCTTCCAAAGCTTATGAGTTTTATTAAAAGAGAAAGCTAGATATTCAGATCATTAGTTGGAGGGTTTCCAAGCCTAAGGGAAAGAAAACCAATGTCAAAACTACTATGATGATATATATAGAAACCATATTAGTGAAAGAGACAGTGACCAAATCAGAGATATAATTATAAGGAAAAGAGAGATAGGTACATTCTACTTGGGAAACGAGATACAAAACTAAGAATGGAAATAATGTTGACAAAACTGGTGAAGGGTCAAGAAAATTAGGAGAACATCCTTAAGAAGATTAAGGCTAATATTTTAGGTTTAACCCAAAAGGTGAAGTCTTATGCCACTACTATAAAGTAGTTGGAGCACCAATTTGGGAAAATATCTGTTATGATCAAACAAAAATAGCCTGTTACTCTTCTGAGTGAAAATGTTCACAGTCCACACCTATAAGTCACTACCTAGCTATCCCACTAATTATGGTGAGACTACTAATAATCCTCTTATACCTGCTATTATAGAGTTAAAGATTAAGAGCGATGAGACACCTGAGGTAGAGTATGAGAAGTTGACATGGAGTGATGATGATTTTGAGTATGATAGTGGTAAGGATTGGGTCGTCCAGCCCAGTGATTATGTGCACCCTTATAGTGCACAAGCTATTGAGGATGGGGGAACTCAATCCTATATCATAAATTTATTGATGGCTGACTAATTAATGAAAAAGCCGATAGATGTTTTATGTGACGTAGAAGTAAGGGTTACATCCTTTATGTACCCCGATGATTTCATAGTTCTTAATTATGAGGTGAATCTTCAAGCCCCTATTATTTTGGATCTACTATAGGGCATTGATTGATATGAACTTTGGGGAGATCACCTTCAAACTAAAAGATGAGCAAATAGTGTTTGATATGTGTAGGATAGTGTAATATCCATATGAGATGCGAGTGGCATCTATAGTAGACACTATTGATGAGGATGTTGTAGCAGAGGCCAGTATACCAAATACACTAGGTGTTGTTGAGAGATGTGTGGTAGACCAGTTTGCAGAGATTGAGACACTAGATCTAGGACAAATAAGGATCTAAGACAAATAAGGGAGTGGTTGGATATCTTGAAAGCAGAAGTATGCCTTCTTACTGAGAGCCATATAATATCCATCTCTCCAGTTGTATCCCTAATTATTCATTCAACGCCTTTGCATGGTCCCAAACTAAAATATCCTTGGTTTTGAACCTTAGAAAATTTCCTAGAATTCCATTTTTTTGATCTAATATGACTCATGGGTATGAGATGTATGTTGGGGTATGGGTGGTATGGTTCTGTCATATGCTGACCAGTGTTAGTTGGTGGAATGGTTTTGGTCACTATAATGGGTAAGAATTAGGGGTATAAGTCATAGGGCTTTAGTGTGAGTCGTATCAAGAACTCATATGGTGGGTAGTGTTTGATCCTCCTGGTATTTTATTCTGCCAGGGATACAGATTATGGATATGGATCATATGTTATAGTTATGACTTAGATGGATGAGTCGTATACTAGATAGTATTTGATCCAAGGGTTGAGGCTTGGATGCGGGTGGTGGGTACAGATCGTATTAGGAGGGTACGATTCGTATGGGTCAGTCGTATCCCTGTGATGGGTTTTTAAGGGATTTAAGTGGAGGTATTCTGGACATTTCCCTACTTACCCTAATTAGGACCCATGACTTCTAATACACTTAGAAGGTTATTTACTCTATTATTCTATTCATTAACACTTAGAAACTATTCCAAAACTCTACAAAATTCTCTCAAGAGCTTTTGGGGCAAGAGAGATAGGGTTTCAACTAAAGGATTGCTTTGGGGCTTGTCTTGGTGATTTCCTTCCGTTATTTTCTTGGTTTAAGCTATGATTCTCTTCCCTCATTGTAATTTCAACTAAAGGCATGGTTTATATTATTGGTTTCATGGTTTTAATATTTCATGATTTTAGTTTTCAACTACTATTTAGTAGTTTTGATATTAAATGTTTGGTTATGGTTTCCAATAGATTTAATTATGCTTTTATATACATTAATTATGGTTTTGGACAATTGGATTTCATGGTAATGGTTTAATGGTCTTTGGAATTTTTTTAGTTATATTATGCCCCTAATGTGTTTGATAAATTTCTTATAACGATATGTTTATTGCATTGACTTCTTTTAATGGAACTCTTGCATGCTTTAAACTTGGTAAAAGAATTTTGCATGGTTTAAATGGTTATGCTTGTAAGGAACATGGATGTCTCCCAAGTAGCTTAATATGGTATATGAAAGGGCATTTGAAAGTCCCTTTAACCTCAATGATTTGGCTATAAATATTACTTGCAAGTATGGGGTGGTATGACAATACCCCTAATATTAGCCTTAGTTAATAAAATAGTAACTGGATTGGTTGGTCATTTGGAAATGATTTTAATTGGTCACTAATGGTGGGGTGTGTAGCAAAGCCATGGAAGGTGCCGATCCAAGAGGAACCAAAAATAGAAACTTGCATTTGCTGATATGAGGATTGGTCTTAATGGACCATGTGCATAATGTCACACTATTTAGGGATACACGAGTCATCCCATGGGATACTTCCCTATTTGTGTGGCTACATGCACTGGAGCCTTTCAGCAAGGAAAGTTGAACCCATATTTCCTGTGGGTGGTTTAGTGTGGCTAAAATACACAACCTAGGTAAAGATTTTAAAGGTATACTAAACCCAATCCCCTTTCCCGACATGATAATATATATATATATATGTATTATTGTATTCATTAGATGGTTTTACTTGGTTTTATAACTACATTGTTTTATCCTTATCCTGAGATTCAACTAGCGGTCACTCGCTAACTTGTCTACTGCCGGCTATATACCCACGCTATGTAGGAATCGACCATTCGACTCCTCCTACATAGAGATTGATTCGGGGATAGCATTTGGACTGAAGTGGTAAGCTTCCATTCTTTCAAAAGGCATCATTTCATGTTATTGATATTGTTAGATATTTTTACTTTATTCTGGATATTGGTATTATCCATGATTGGTGACATGTCCAAACAGGATTTATTTACTCTTTTTGATAGAGGCTTTGAGGTATTTTGGGGTTAGTATGGACGAGATCGATAAAGGTGTCAGTCTTAGCATTGGTATTGATATTGAGGCTAGCATCATCAGACATAATTTCTTATTGTTTTATCATATTACATTTTGGGACTAATTATATTATATTTTGATACTTATTTGGTTATGGAGTAGTTTATGGCCTATGGTTTGGTCGATATAGTTGGGTGGTTAGTGTGGTACAATTGGAATTGGTTGGGGTCGTTCACGGTTATGACCTTATCCCAGAGCCTTAATGATAACATTTATGCTATCTTGTTATATATTAAAAATTCATCCCATGAAAGGTTGTGTAAACCGCGTGGGGTTGGGTAACAGGGGCAGTCCTCGGTCCAGGATGGAATTGGGATGCCCATTACAACAAGGCTCAAGGTTGGGTTATGTCAAGTTGATATCAGAGCCTAGGTTCATGGTCACTTAGGAGTCCACAAAGCCATGTCGATTAGAGCCTCTTTTAGGGGTGTGAAGCATGCCACACTCATAAGAGAGAAGCTATAAGGCATTTAGGAATGTTTCACTTTCTTGGTATTCTATCTTCTAGCTTGAGTTCTCAATCCTGGAATCTTCTTTAATCTTTATTTTCTTGTCTTTCAGATCATGCCTCTAAGATCTAAAATATAAGGAAATTCTTTCATCCGATTTGACAATAATGTTGAAGGGGTATGTCCTATGTATAGAGTACATCATTGATCTCATAATCCTATTCCTAATGAATCTAGAGTTCTTCCAATTCTGGCTAGTTCTCTTCTTATCCCTCAGGGCAACATGATGAATGCAGAATTTTATTAGTATATTCATGTTATTGCCCAATTGGTTGTGGTTTAGGCTGAGTGGGGTACGGTTTTTACTTTGTCTACTAAGGTCATAAGGGTTGGTCAAGTTATGAAGATGGGTCCTCTAACTTTTATTGAAGTAAAGGTGAAAGAGGATCCCTAAGGCTTTTTGGATGAGATGGAAAAGATCTTTCGGGTGATGCAGGATAATATAGGGGGGTTAACTTTACATCTTATCAGCTTAAAGATGTTACTTATCTATGGTATAAGGAGTGGGAAAGGGATAAAGGTGATATGAAATAGAAAGGGTTGTAAGAGGCCTTTTCTAAAGCATTCGTAGATCGGTACTTTCCTCAACAGTTGGGGGAAGATAAGATGGAGGAGTTTGTAAACTTCAGGCAGGGAACGATGTCAGTAAAGAAATATACTTTGAAGTTCCATCATCTATCAAGGTATGCTCCGGACTTAGTGGATGATAAGATGTTGAGAATGAGAAAGTTCACTTCTAGGTTGAATAGATATTTAATCCTGGAGGGCAAGATTGTCTTGTTGATTAAAGATATAGACATATCGAGGTTGATTGTTCATATGCAACAGGTTGAGAATGAGAAGTGGAGGTAGGCAAAGTTTGGGGATAGGCAGGTAAAGAGGATCAGGTTTCTTGATCAGGGAGGTGCTCAGTCTCAAGGTAGTGGAAATGATGGCAAGTGGAAGAAAAAGAAGTGGGGGAGTTCTGGCTCCTTTTTTGCTAGTGCTCCTTACCAGTAGGGAGACATGTACCAATAAGGTGGTGATAGTTCTCGAGCACCGATTACCTAATCTTAGGTGAGTAAAGGTTAGTCAGTTTTTTATATACTCTTTGTCGATTCTATAGTCGTCCTTATTAGAGTTATTGTGATAAAGGAAAGGAAAAATGCTTTAAGTGCAGCCAGGTAGGCTATTAGCTTAGGGATTGTCTGGTCAATAAGGTTGCTACATGGGCAAATAAGATTCTTGTGGCTTTATTTTCTACTCCTGTACCTAGTGGTGTGGCATCTGCTTCTATTACTGCCCTTGGTTCTAGTGTTAGAACAATTTGTATGTTTTGCCATCCCGATAGGAATCTGAGACATTACTAGATATCATTACTAGTACATTATACCTTCTCTCTTGTGATGTATATTGTTTTCTTAATCAACGGTCCACTCATTCTTATGTGACTCTTTATGTGGCTGTATCTTTTTGTTTTGATCCAAAAGATATTTTGGACTTTTTTTCTATTTCTACCCCAGGCAGTGACTTAGTGATTGCTAAGAGGGTCTATAAGGAGTGTGTGGTATTTGTTAGTGGCAAGCAGACCATGGCAGATCTATTTGAGTTGGATATAGTGGATTTTGAATGTAATTCTGGGTATGTATTGGTTGCATTCTTGTTACTCATCATTGGATTGCTGGACCCGTAATGTATCTTTAAGTTCCATGTGAACCAGTTATAGAATGGGAAGGTAGCTCCTTAGCTCCTAGGAAGAGGTTTATTTCTAATCTTAGAGCTAGGAGTTTAATCTCTAAAGGTTTTCTTTATCACTTGGTTTGGGTTAAAGATTCTAACTTGGAAGGTCCTTTTTTGACTTCGGTCCCTGTGGTTAATGAGTTTCCAGAGATCTTTTCAGATGATTTTCTTGGTGTTCCTCCAAATAGGGAAATAGAGTTTGGTATTGACTTGCTTCCGGACACTCGTCCAATTTCTATTCCTTCGTATAGAATGCTCCGACTATGTTAAGAGAACTAAAGAAGCAACTTAAGAATCTTCTAGACAGGGGGTTTATTCATCCTAGCATTTCTCCATAGGGTGTATCGGTGTTGTTTGTGCACAATAAGGATGGTTCCCTTCGGGTGTTCATTGACTACAGAAAGTTGAATAAGGTGACGATCAAGAGCAACTATTCTCTTTCTCGAATAGATGACTTGTTTGACCATTTTTAAGGTGCCAAGTTCTTTTATAAAATAGATCTTTAGTCTGGGTACCATCAACTTATGATTAGGGATATGGATATCCTTAAGATAGATTTCATACTCGGTATGAGAATTTTGAGTTCTCAGTGATGTCATTTGGGTTGATCAATGCTCCAACAGTAGTTATGGACTTGATGAATAGGGTTTTTAGGCAGTATTTGGATCTCATTGTCATTGTGTTTATTAATGACATTCTGGTTTATTTGGAGAGTGAGGTGGATCATGCTAATCACCTCCATGAGGTATTACAAACTTTAAAAGAACAATAGTTGTATCCCAAGTTCTCTAAGTGTGAGTTTTGGTTAAACGCTGTGACTTTCTTGGGTAATATAATTTCTAGTTAAGGGATCATGGTGGATCCAAAAAAAGTTTTTGTGGTAAAGAGGTGGACTAGGCCCACAACTCAATCCGATATTTGGAGCTTCTTGGGTTTAATCAAGTATTATAGGCAGTTTGTGGAAAGCTTTTCTTCTATAACTGCTCCTTTGACTAAGTAGACTCTGAACAAGGTTAAGTTTTCTTGGTTGGATGCTTGTGAAGGGATTTTTGAGAAGTTGAAGAATAAGTTGACTTCATCTCCAATCCTGACTTTACTAGAGGGTAATGATGTGTTCGTGGTTTATTATGATGCATCTCAGGTAGGTCTTGGTTGCGTGTTGATGCAGAATGGAAAGGTGATTGCATATGCTTCAAGGCAGTTAAAGGTGCATAAGAGGAACTATCCTACTCATGATTTAGAGTTGTTGGCGGTTATGTTTACTTTAAAAATATGGTGAAATTATTTGTATGGTGTGTTCATGTGGATATCTTTTTCTATCATAAGAGTCTTCAGTGTGTGTTCACTCAGAAAGAGCTTAATATCAGTCATAGGCAATGGCTTGAGCTTATGAAGGATTATGATATAAGTCTTTACTATCACCCAGGTAAGGCTAATGTGGTTGATGATGCTCTTAGCAGGTTATCCATAAGTAGATTGGCTCATATTGGGGAAGAAAAGAGAGAATTGGTGAAGGATATTCACCGCTTGGCTAATCTTAGAGTTTTTCTCTTGGACTCCAGGGAGGGTGGTGTGGTGGTACAAGAGGTGATTTGATCATCACTTGGTGCAGAAATTAAGGTAAAGAAAGTGTTGGATACCATCTTGATGAAAATTAAGAGTGACATTGGTGGGCAGTAGGTAGTGGTATTTTAGATCAGTGGTGATGGTACTTTATGGTACCAAGAGAGGCTGTGTGTTCTTAATGTCGGCGGATTGTGGCAAAGGATTTTGGTTAAGGTGCATGATTCGCGCTATGTTGTCCATACCGGATCAACTAGAATGTGTCATGATCTCAAGGAGATCGATTGGTGGAATGGCATAAAAAGAGATATGAAAGATTTTGTGGCCAAGTGTATGGTATGTCAATAGGTTAATGTTTAGCACATAAGGCCAGGATGGTTGTATCAAGAAATTGAGTTGCCCAAATGAAAGTGGGAAGTGATCAATATGGAATTCATTACTGGTCTTCCTCGGTCTTGGAATTATTTTGATTCGATTTGGGTCATCGTGGATAGGATGACTAAGTCTGCACATATTTTGCCAGTGCAAACTAACTTTTCAGCAAAGGATTATGCGAAGATGTATCTTTAGGAGATTGTGAAGCTGCATGGGGTGCCTATTCCGATTATTTCTGATCATGGTACACAGTTTAAGTATCACTTCTGGTGGTTTTTCCAGAAAGGGTTGGGGAATAAGGTTAGTCTGAGTACTATTTTCCATCCGCTGATGGATAGGCAAGTGGAGAGAACTATTCAGACACTGGAGGATATGCTTCGTGCATGTGTGATTAATTATAGTGGAATTGTTTTGAGCATCTACCTTTAGTAGAGTTTTTTTACAACAATAGCTACCATACTAGTATTATTATGGCTTCTTTTATGGCATTGTATGGTAGGAGGTGTAGATATCCTATTGGTTGGTTTGAGCATAGTGAGGCAGACATGTTTGGCTCGAATTGGGTTTATCAAGCGATGGAGAAGGTCAAGGTGATTTGGTATAGTCTTAAGGCTGTCGAAAGTCATCAAAAGTCCTATACAAATGTTAGGCATAGTGACATAGAGTTTTAGGTTGGGGATAAGGTTTCCTCAAGGTATCTCCCATGAAGGGGGTGTTGCGGTTTGTCAAGAAAGGGAAACTCAGTCCTCGATATGTTGTTCTTTATGAGATTTTATCGAGGGCTAATAATGTTGCTTATGAGTTGGAGTTGCCATCTAGTTTGGGTTTGGTTCATCTGGTCTTTTATGTTTCTGTGTTGAAGAGGTACATTGGTGATCCCTTTTTGGCAGTTCCTTTAGAAGGATTGGGTATTTTGGATTCTCTATCTTATGAAGACGTCCCGATAGAGATATTAGATAGGCAAGTTCATCGGTTACGGACCAAGGATATGGCTTTAATTAAGGTTCTTTGTTGGAACCATAAGATGGAAAAAGCTACTTGGGAAGCAGAAGAGGACATGAATTCCAAGTATCCCCATCTATTTTTTACTTCTAGATTTGTGTGAAAGGTATGTGTCTTCAAAACACCTTTATTTTCTGAGTTTTTTAAGGGAAAGATTAACATATTTGCCTCTTTGTTTTCAAACTTTGTTAAAGAGATGTTTGAAAATGCAAATGACTCTGTGTGTGGTTACCCCTACCTTGTTCGTCATTTGGGGATGAATTTTCCTAGTGGGGGAGACTAAAACATCCTCGGTTTTGACCCTTAGAAAGTTTCCTGGAATTCCGTTCTCCAGACCTAATACGACTCATGTGTATGAGCTGTATATTGGGGTACGGGTGGTATGGTCCTATCATATACTGACTAATGTTAGTTGGTGGGATGGTTTTGGTCACTGGAATGGGTACTATTTAGGGGTATGAGTCATAGGGCTTTGGTATAAGTTGTATTAGGGACATATGGTGGGCAATGTTTGATCCTCCTGGTATTTTATTCTTCCATGGATATGGGTTATGGATACGAATCGTATGTTGTAGTTACGACTTGGTTGGATGAGTCATGTACTGGATAGTGTTTGATCCAAGAGTTGAGATTTGGATATAAATGGTGGGTACCAGTCATATTAGGAGGGTACGACTCATATGGGTCAGTCGTATCCTTGTGATAGGTTTTTAAGGGATTTAAGTGGGGGTATTTTAGACATTTCTCTACTTACCCTAATTAGCACCCACTACTTCTAATACACTTAGGAGGTTATTTACCCAATTATTTTATTCATTAACACTTAAAAACTATTCTAAAACACTCCATAATTCTCTTAAAAGCTTTTGGGGCAAGAGAGCTAGGGTTGCAACTAAAGAATTGCTTTGGGGCTTGTCTTGGTGATTTCCTTCCATTATCTTCTTGGTTTAAGGCATGATTCTCTTCCCTCATTGTAATTTCAACTAAAGGCATAAATTATATGATTGATTTCATGGTTTTACAATTCTATGATTATGGTTTTATACTATTATTTGGAGGGTATGCTATTAAATGCTTGGTTATGGCTTCCTATGGTTTTAATTATGCTTTTATATGCATTAATGGTAGTTTTGGACAATTGGATTGCATGGTAATGGTCTAATGATCTTTGGAATTGGTTTTGGTTATATTATACTCCCAATGTGTTTGATAAAATGCTTGTAAAGATATGTTCATTCCATTGACTTCTTTTAATGGAACTCTTGCATGTTTTAAACTTGGTAAAAGAATTATAAATGGTTTAGATGGTTTGAAAAGAATAAAGGCTAAATGGTTATGCTTGTGTGAAACATGAAAGTCTCCTAAGTGGTTTAATATGGTATATGGAAGGGCACTTGAAAGTCCCCTTAACCTCAATGATTTGGCTATGGATATTACTTGCAAGTAAAGGGTGGTATGATGATACCCCTAATATTGGACTTGGTTAATAAAACGGTAAATGGATTGGTTGGTCATTTGGAAATGATTTTAATTGGGTATTAAGGGCGGTGTGTGTAGCAAAGTCGTGGAAAGTGGCAGTCCCAGGGGGACCAAAACTAGAAACTCGTATTTGCCAATATGAGGATTGGTCTTAATAGACTATGTGCATAATGCCACACTATTGGGGGATGTACTATTCATCCCATGGGATACCTCCCTTGTCGTACGGCTACACACACTGGGGACCTTGCAGCAGGTAAAGATGAACCCATATAGCCTATAGGTAGTTTAGGACGGCCAAGCTACATAAGCCAAGTAAAGGTTTAAAGGCATGCTAAACACGGTACCCTTTCCTCGCATGGTTTTATATATATATGGTTGTGTGCATTGGATCGATTTAGTTGGTTTTATAACTGGCATTATTTTATCCTTATCTTGAGATTAATGCTAGCGGTCACTCGCTAACCCGTCTACTGGCAGATATATACCTATATTATGTAAGAACCTGTCGTTCGACTCCTCCTATATAGTGATTGATTTGGGGACAGTATTTGGACTGAAGTGGTGAGCTTCCATCCTTTCGGAAGGCATCATTTATGTTATGGATATTATTAGACGTTTTGAATTTATTCTAGATATTACTTTTGGCTATGGTTGGGGGTATGTCCCAACCGAATTTATTTAAACTTTTTGATAGAGGATTTGTGGTACTTCTGAGGGTTGGTATAGGCAGGATTGGTAGAGGTGTCAGCCTTAGCATTGGTATTGATATTGAGGTTGGCATCATCGGATATAATTTCTCACTATTCCTTCATATTACATTTTGGGATTAATTATATTATATTTTGATACTTATTTGGTTATGGCCTGGTTTATGGCCAATGGTTTGGCCAGTATAGTTAGATGGTTGGTATGGTACGGTTGGACTCGATTGGGGTTGATCACGGTTGTGACCCTATCCTAGAGTCTTAATGAGAACATTTATGCTATCTTGTTATATGTTTGAAATACAGCCTATCAAAGGCTATGTAAATCGCGTGGAGTTAGGTAACTGGGGGCAGTCCCTGATTTGGATAGACAAGGGATGCCCATTAAGGCTAGGCCTGGGGTCGGGTCGGGCTATAAACACTTCAATTTATTTGTGAAAGATGATATTTCAGCCCCCGTAGTTATGACCAAGAGAGGCCGAGTGGGGGAATTGTATAGTCCAGATAGTTAGTATGAATAGCTCTGAAAAGTGCCACTTATGATTTGTCAGAGACTGCATTTGTTGATAGGCATAGGCATGCAAAGCTAGCTGTGGGTGCATCTTCTCATAGTGCACCGCCACCACCATGGCCTTTTTTTGTGGATATACCCCTATCTGGGAAAGATCATGACAAGGATGCTTAGTGCGTCCCAGCTGTGTTATCACTTCCCTCTATTTTATTTTAGCGCATTATGGATAGTGCATAGATTTTAGTTGGGGATGGGCATACTATGCTGCCATGGGTTTTTTTTGTCATGACTCTTTTCCTGTCGGTCATGGTATGGTTGTAGAACCAACATGTCTAGGTTAATTTTGTGTCATATTGTGTTTTTCTTCGTATTGTGTTGTTTTTGTGTAATTAGGAGATTTGTAAGCATTTAGGGAAGTAGTCATGTTTTGATTGATTTTTGATACCCCTATAAAATTTTGTGTTTTAGAATTGTGTGGATGTATATATGTGTGAACATTGTGGATCTTGTTATGGCATTAGAATTAGGGACATGATAATCACTTGTTAACAATTGCATGAACTGGATAGGTAGTAGTTGTTAATATTGACTCTTTTCCATGTGTGTGAGAGATACTACCTAGTTCTCTTTGTGTGTTCAATTCAGAATTTTCCTGGTTAGTCTTTCCTAGGTTTATAGATAGTCGATTAGGAAAGGATCATAGGCCATTTTTTATTTCGGTCCACTTTTATCCTAAACGACCTTCCATGTATGAATTTTATCCCTTGATCCTGATTTTAAGCCTGAATGCCTATTTTTCTTCTTGCACCTTCCACCTTCCCATTTGTGTTACAATGAACCTATTTTGGCCCTGGCCCTCCTTGGACATTCTGCACCTTAACTCGCACAAAAAAGCCTAAGTTGAGGGTGGCAAAAGAAAATAAAAAGAAATAGAAAAGAAAAATTATGAAAAAGGAAAAAAAAGAATAAAAGACCACACCCAACCTAAATGTGCAATAAAAGAATAAAAGGGAGAAATAAGGGTGGAATGAAAAGAAAATCGGACAGTAAGTAAGACCCCAAAGTTAGTGTAGTGCCAAGGAGGCTTAGTTATTTCAAATGTCCAAATATGTCATACCAGCCCCCAAGCCTACATTACAAGCCGAGAAAAGTCCTATAGTGATCCTAACTTGACTATCAGAATGCTAAGGTAAAGAAAATAAGGGCAAGCCTACGATATTTGACATACATTAACCGAAACTTTTTTGTTGAGTGTGGGAGTCTCTTGACCATCCCTGCATTGTCATGCACTACTTCATATGAGTGAGTGGGACATCTTTGTTGTGAGGGAACTTGAGTCATGTAGCTAGCTATTTGCTTATTTTGGATAGTGTAATTTGTATATATGAGTGGTTGTTTTTTGCTAATGTACTAGCCATACCTTCATCCCATTGTGTCATACTGTTATGCTTCGCATTCATATACAGTTGGTTTTGAAAAGAGATATAGTAGGGGATGCTGTGATTTGAACTTAATGTGATGACTGACTGCTCTGAATATCTTAGATTCTCCTAGTTAAGCGTAATTTTTGTTTTGTCATGTTTTTGTTGCCTGAGGACATGAAAATGTTTTAAGTTGAGGGTGTTGATGTGCCATATAAATATAGCACTTTCGATGCTTAAAACAAGCAAAATATGCAAGTTACTAAGGCCTTTTTGTTAGATATGATCTGTTTTGGGTATGTTTTGTAGGAAACCATGTTTTGAATGATAAGTTCTTGAAAATGGTAAAAAAAAAAAAGGTATTTTAGCCATTTTTGGAGCAATTATGGATGTTCGGGATGTTTTTCAGCTTCATCGTGATCAATGCATGTTCGAGAATCAAAGAAGAGCAGAAAAGATGACTCCCGAAACTTACCAAGTTAATATGTGGTCTGCAAGTAGGACCTACGGACAATATATAGGAAAAACAAGTACCAGTAGTCCAAAATCCCGAGAGCTGACTTGCAAAGATATTTTTCATTCAGTACCCGCACTTTATACATACACCCAGTGTCTGGACCGCAGGTACTACCTACTCACAGTGCCTGATCGCAAGTACAGACCACATGTGGCCACTGACCAAGTTTTCTCCTATTTCATTCAGGCTTTGTTTTTAGGGTATTCTCTCGTACTATAAATACCCCTTATGTACTTTTTAGTAGAGGTAAAAACACTTTTAATATTTAGAAACATATTTTGATTTCAAGATCCATCTTTGATCTTGGGATTTCATTGTATTGATTCTGATTGATTATTCAGTTTACGATTATGGGTTTTTCTTCACCTTATCATTGTGATTTCATATTTTTTTTCAACGTGAATGTTATTGATTTATTCACAGGTATAAAAGGCTAAAACCCATAGTTGGGTTATGCAAACGCAGGATGAATGACAAAGTAGGCAAGTGTAATTGTTGAATTGAATAAATACACAAGGCATGCATTGTATTTTCTTCATTATAATAGTTGTCTTAGCAGTTGCAAATGTTAGGATCCCGCATAGATATTGATACTTACTCCAAAAAAGGAGTAGTGACTAGGAAAAGATAATGACAACAGTAATTTGGAAGTTAATAGTTGATCCATTACAGTACAACGATATATTTGAATGATTATTAGCTTTCATCTAATACCTTGAGACTTAAAAGGTGATAGTTGACTAGGATTAGGGTAAGGGTTAGTAACACGACACCCTAAGACTCAAAAGGTAAAGGGTGAAATCCTCCTACTCGTCCAAAAGACTATAAGAGGTACATAACTTATCGATTCTGCATGCATGGTATTGGGTTGGTACAACAACGCACGATAAACCTATAGAGTTGAGATGCTAAGGGGAACACAATCCTGGTGTTCATCCATAACTGATTTCAACCAGAGTTAATATTGCTTCTTACTCAAGACTACTACAAACAAATCCCCCTTCCCATTAACTTTCCAGTACTGCCTGCAGACTACAACTGCTGATAACCGCAATTCCATATGTTCCCTTAGTATTTGACCCCAACCTTAGTTGGGTTACTATATCTTGACAGCAACCGTACCATTTTCCAAAAAGAGGTGTTTCTTGGACGTCATTCGTAGTCCCCAACATATACATATAAAATAGTCCACAAAATAGCCTCAAATTGCCTTTATCGTAGCAACCAAATATTGAACTCATGATCCCTTGAGTTCTTAATAACTACACATCCATAATTGTTTACCCAAACTCATACTTAAGGACGACAAAATGGAGAATTCGCCTTACCTTAATAAATCAAAGTAGAAAAGAGAAGTCTCTTAATAACAAAGAAAAGTGAGCAGTTAGCTTGTTTTATATTCTTCCTTGTACTTACAATTAAGCATGAATAGAATATTTTGCTAATCTTTCTTGGGAGAATTAAGTTAAATAGTAAGGTGTTTCACTTACCTTGGCTTACAAAGCTGAGGGATTTATTCTAGAATCCTAGAAGGAATTTTAGGGCTGATGTTCTAACCCTTAATGGAAAAGGGAGAAAGCTAAAGCTAAAAGGGTGGAAATTATGTTAAAATGAATAAAAAGACCAGAAATATTGCTCTTATATTGAGCCCTACAGAAACTCCTTATTAAACCCTATTTTCATCCACAAATTAGCCCAAGTAGGTGATGCACTTGCATAAGGGTTCAAACTGCTTAAGAGGTCAAAGTAGGTGATGCACCTACTTTCTTGATCCCTTTTTGGACTCAATTAAATTTAGCCTTTGCAGAATTAAGTGTTAGGCTCTTTCTCCATTTTCTTTTTCCTTTACTTAGTTTGGGCCCAACTGAGTACATTAATATAGGCCCGAATCTGATCCATATCCTTGGGTCCATTTAACTTAGTTCATATAACTCAAGTAGGTGACTCACCTACTAGCTTAATTTGTTCAAGTATGCACCTTAATATTTTATTCCATCTTTATATATTAATCCATTCAGTTTAACTTAAAACTTATACAAACTTGGTCACTTTGAGATTTAGACTCAAATACTAGTGTACGATACCAAGTTTATATAGTTGTATTGGTGTTAACTTTGTGTCATCACATTAAATCGTACGGGCAGTATCCAAAAACCCATTTACACAATCAATAATTGCATAATAAATCTAGTCCATTACCTATACCACAAGGCTATATCAAGTTCCATATAAGTAAAACAAGTATATACAAAATAAAGGGTGTTACATAGGCATATAACACTGACTCAAAGGTTTTCACGACTCGATTTATGATTCATGATGGAACCTACTTCATCCCACTAGTAGGTAAGAAAAATATAGCCCAGAGTTATAAGCAATGGGCTAATTTAGTGAAAATAGCATAAATGCTGGAAAAGTGCAAGTAAACGAATTACAAGCCATAAATCATAGGATGACAATTTAATGAAAGAGAAATAACAACATCACACGACCTAGAAATATCCGTACAAGAGCCTCTAATCCAGAAAAATACAAGCACTATCAAGACAAATACACAATGATATTGAAAATAGAAGAAGGATAAAAGGTCAACTCTTGCTTCGAGAGCTCAATCTATCTCCAACTCTGACTAACATAAATCTTGTTATTAATGGTGGAAGCCAGTACTCAAATCTTTATAAAAAGGTACAAAAGTGTAGTATGAATATCAAAGTCCCGGGTACTCAATAGGCATCATCGGCCGACTAAGCTAAATCATAATATAAACATATGTGCAAGTTAAATAAGTTAAAAAAAAAGGGAAAACATGGAATAATGTTTCAAATGCTGAAAGTAAACAACTGAAATAATAGTGATAAAGAAAAGCATAACAATCTCTACATAATTAGGCCCCATAATCCAGTAGGTGTGAATAAAGTAAATAATCCAATGCGGGGCCCCATAAGCCTAGAGAGGGAAATCAGGGGGGAATAATATTTAGAATTATGCAAATTAACCATTTCTCAAAATCATAATAGTGGAATCTTCCATACTATGAAACACCAAACTTGAACCAATTCCATAATTATCATAATCAATACCTCACTATCAAACTTGAACCGCAACTCATATCATCATTTACCTGACATCAATCGAAACTCATATCATTCTTTGTCGGACTTGAACAAATCTTAAGATCATAAATTACTAAACTCACACCAAACTAATATCATCTCCCAATTTCTAAACTAAAATAATCCATCATGAATCTAGACCTCCTCGGGGTCAAGAATGTTGTAACAACCTAAAAATTTGATGAAATATTTAAAATGTGTATTTTGTGTGATTTGATTATTTTATCCCTCTCTATAGTTGAATTAGGGTATTTTGAGGGTGTGGAGGTGATTGGCACGGTTCTCGAATGCAATTTGGCACCATTTATGTGATATTGTGATTTTTGATAGCTTCAAGAGTCTTATTTTGGACTTATGTGGAAATCTTTTGATTAGTTCAATGGATGGCTGAACGTACTTTGCCAATAGCTCCGTAATATTAATTTTAGGCTAGGTAGACCTCTGGTTCGGGTCACAATGCACCCAAGCTCATTTCGACCTATTGGTTAGAAAGTTAAAAAATTAAAAATATGGGTGTAGGACCTACATTAGATCGAAATAACCTTGGATAGAAAATCCAACTTTTCCAGCAACTCTGAAATGCCGATTTTAGGGTGGTAAAATTTTTGGTGTGATTTTACGGTTTTTAAATCTCATTTCAACCCTTGATTTGAAAAATTATGATTTCAAATTTTGGGGGTTAACTCTATGCAAATGATTCTTTTTTAAATCCAACTTCTCCAATGTGTCCGAAAAGTCAAATTAACTATGGTTGCATATTTTGTTTGTATATATCAGACTCTGAACGAATTCTAGGCACCCCGTCGAAGTCTGTTTGAACTTAAAAAAATCTACACTGTAGCAGATTTTTCTGAAATGTGTAGTAGCTTTTTTTTACCCTTTTTGGCCTATTTTGTCCATTCTTTCACCTTGCCTCTTGAGAGTTAAGCCCAAAAATAGTATGAGAGCTTAAAAGTGAAGCTTGTGGGTGCTTTGGAATTTAGATTAGTATCTATTTCTTGATTCTATTACGGATTTAAGGTGAGATTTCAAACCTTTCCACTCTAATTCCTTCAATACACCAAAAATCTTAGGACTTGATTTTAAATCTCAATCTCACTCCTTTTCACTTGAATAATATTTTAATCTTGGAATCACTAATTTTTCATCAATTTAACCTTCAAAACAACTCTGGTTCTTCATTTTAACACGGATTTCAATGATTTTACCCGATAAAGCTTAAAAATAATTGTTCTTCATTTTTAACCTTATTTTTTACTCGATTTGACTTGGTCTTTCGTCTGTAGCTTCCTTAAAAGGTGCGAAATGTAATTTTTAAGTTAGTTATGATTTTACACTTTTTTTTTGAAAATCCAGTTTGGGGATATATTTTGACCCTAAACCAAAAGTAGGCAATATGAATATCATTGGATTTATATTGATTCAAAGATTCTATATTTCTTGGTTTTAGTTGATTTTAAGATTTTTTGTGGACATTAAGATCGTGGGTTGAAAGTATAGTGGATAACTTTCAACATTCGAGGTAGGTTATGGCTTAACTCTTTCAGACTGGGCTGAATAGTAAATGATGGTGCCAAATGCATGTTAAAGGTGGAAACTAATCATGAATATTTCCTATCTATGTGTTGTGCCCGTGTGGGGGCCTATATGTGATATAATTATTTAAATTATGATATTAAGTGATATGTATGATTGTGTGGGGTCCTATATGATGTTGATAGCCTTGAATACATGTGAATAATTGTATTGTGTTATTGCAAATACCTATTGTGGTACCTTTAGTGTATTGTGATATATATATATATATATATATATATATATATATATATATCCATACTTCTAGCATATAAAACATGTGGAAATTCATGGATGAATGGAAATAATAAATGGATATTGGCTTATGTGGTTATGGAAATATATCATTGTGGTTGATTGTGGAAATATCTCATGTGGTTGATTATGGAAATACATGTTATGATTGGTTGTGAGCATTATATCCTCATATCATACTCATTCATGAAACAAATGGTACCACTGTGGAAATATTTTTTTATGACAGAAAATGTAACATCTTATAAAACCTTCCCTGAGGAATGTAAAAGGGAGGAGAAATGGATATGGATATGGATACAAATATATTTATATATGGATTTTCTATGGGTTAACGAGCCCCCCATGGGTTCCATATTAGGAGGCTTGCCCATGGGTGTATACGGGAATTGTGCAACCATCCCAAAGGTTACATCATTATCATCATGATTATCATATACATTTCACTTGATTTATTATGTTTAGGTTGTGCTTGTATTGCTATAATGACTTGTCATCTATGTATTTATTCTATATCTTGACTTGTTAATGTCTAATTATTCTATCTTCCTTTATTTGTACTTGATGGTCTTGATTATACATGTTCCTCTTTTGTTCTACTTATATATGATATTATGTATATTTGTATCCCTATGTAGTGTGTTGTTGTATTGTGTATGAATTTTGTAGAAATGTTAGTGCAAATGGTTTGGGCTACCATTGTGGGACATGTTCTGATTGTTGGTGACATGCCCTGAGTGTATATTTTGTATGCTTTATTTACTAATTTGCTTGGTCGGTCAATGATACTACTGAGTACAAGTGGGCCGTACTCATACCTGTTGCACTCTTTTAGTGTAGTTCCTAGATCAAGTACGCCTCAGCTTGCTTAACTTGAGCAATTATTGGAGTTTCTAAGGTAGCGGTTGGACATTCATACATCTGGAGTTCAGCTCTATTTTTCTATAATAGTTATATCTTTATTAGTATTCGGAGATAGATGTCAACCTTATGTGGATATTTTTGAAGTATTTGACTCAAGGTTTGTATTAGTAGTTTTTACACTATTGATACCTGGTTTTGGGATAATATGGTAGTTAGATATATTCTTTCTACATTATTATAATTACTTGAATGGTTTGGATATGTTCTAGAGGTCCTAACTTGGGGTATTTCTATCTTTTTTCTCTTTTTGTATCAATTTGTGTGATAGTCTTACTAGTCAAGATACACTGCGACAAGTGCCATAATGACCCTCGTTTTTGGGTCATGACAAATTTAAAAAAATAATGTGTAAGGCCTATAGGTCCTCTAAGAAATAATTAGCAATCTTGGATAAGGTGGATGTGAGACCCCATAAAACTTTAATCATTTTTTTACTCCCATATTCGTAATGTCAATTTTTGACTTGAATTTTGTTTAGGGGTATTAAAAGGGTGTTTAGTGAAAGTTTTGAGACTTTTGGAAGGGGGTTCGAGGTCTTTTTGGAAATCAGAGGTTAGTAGGAGTCTGTAATAAGGTCATGTCATAGAGGTTAACCTCCACGATATCGTCGTGGCACGAAGCCTAACCTCTATGATAATGGTGTGCCACACCAATATTTTAATTTCATCGAGTTTTGTTTTTTTCGCTTGGGGTGACTTTTAAACATAAAATAAGCCTCTTTTTTTAAGTTTAAGATCAAAATCATCCATCCTCTCTTAAAACTCAAAACCTAAAAAAGTTCAAGGATTTCACAGTGCATTCATCATTCGGGCACCATACTTCAAATTGAATTCAATTTCTAATGAGTTTCAAGAATGTTTCTCTTCCCTAAACTTGAATATTACATTGTGACATACATAGAATAGATTTTCATATGATTTAAATTGTGGGTTATGAAATTGGGTTGAGGGGTTTTGGAATTTAGTGATTGAATTACTTGTCTCATATTTTGAATTGATTATTCAAGCTTTAAATTTATATTTTTCGGATTAAATTGGTACATTATTTGAACTGTTGGAATGAGTAACATGGGTTTCCCCAAACTGGATGAATTTTGGCTTGGAATTGCATTAACCTAAACCCACTTTGCAAATTTATTTTAATTATGAATAACTGCATGGTTTAACTTGTTTTATTGAACCCATGCATTGCATTAATGGATAAATAGATATAAAAATAGATTTGGATATCCTGGGTTGCTATCATTTGGATTTAAATTAAACTTGGTAGTCAATATGGTTATATGGCTTGATTTGGCATGTTTAATTTAGCTTACAAGCATATTGTTACGACAATACCAAGTGGTAAATGCCTTAATGAATGACTCTTGGGTTAATGGTTGGGAATTATGTACAAAGTGATTTAAATTTCAACTTAAAGGGGGTTGTGTAGCTCACCGTGAAGATGTAGCTATCGGGGGGATGAACACTGGAAACCAAGTTTACCGGTGTTAAGGGTCTATATGATCGTGTTCTCGAGAGACACTTGATATATAAATTTGGGATGACTATTACCCATGGTGGCTTTATTTTTCCCTTATTTTTTCCTTTGTTCATTTGGCTAACACGCACTGAAGCCCTTTCAGCATAGGGAGCTGAACCCATATAGCCCATGGGTGCTTTTAAGCTAGAGTGAGATAAAAAGTCCGTATTAATGATTTTAAACTCTCATATTAATGACCCTTACCCTATCCTAACTTCTTATATATGTATATACAAATGTGTGCATGTGGTTTTGACTGATATTGAACCTGGCATTATTTTATTACTTTTCTTGAGTTACATGACAGTGCTTATCCCACTGACCATTTCATGATGTAGGGTCTGAACACTTTTTTGTTGCTCTTGTTCAGCATTAGGTAGATTAGCACGTCTATTGAGAAATGTTTGGTCGAAAGGCTCGTAATGAAAGAAGGCGGTAATGTCACCTATCATTAAGTGGAAGGATCTCAAAATGGAAGAACGAGCTCTTTTGCTCGCCCGGGGCGTAGTTGTGAAGTGGTGATCCTCCATCCTTAAGAAGGCCTTATCATTTCATTATTCTTTCATTATTGACTCAGTATTTATGGATTCTTTTTGTCATAGTGGGAGGCATATCCCGACTAGTTGTTATTCGGGTTGTAGAGGTTATTCTAGATAGATGTGGGTTGGTTGGTTGTTTTTTGACTCATAGTTTTTATTTGAGTTATCTATTCAAATTATTATTTCTATCTTGATTTGGATTCCACTTTATTGTTATTATTGTGCTCTTGAGATTAGGTTAAGGGGGTGGTCTTTGCTTTATGGTGGGATTGAGATACCTGTCACAGCCAGGCTCGGGATCTAGTCATGATAACCTTGGTATTAGAGAATGGATTAGAGTCGTTAGGTGTCCATAAAGATATGTCAAGTAGAGTTCTTTTAATGGGTGTGTAGTGCGCCACACTTATAAAGAGAAGGCTACATTGCTTTTAGGAATATTTCCCTTTCTTGTGTTGTATTTTTGGGCTATAGATTCTAGTGCTATGAAACTTCTCTAACTCCTGACTTTCTCACATTTTAGATCATGCCTCCCCAAAGATCTAACATTCTTAGTAAATCTGCTAGTAAATCTATCCTACTTGAGAACAATGTAGAGGGCACTCACCTTGTTCATAGAGTGCAGAACCTAGGCTGCTTTACTGTGGTTATTATGAGAAGGGGAGAAATGAGTGATATAATTGTGGTCATCTTGGTCATATTTAGTGAGATTTTATTTAGCCAGGATTGACACTTGAGCTAATAAAGTTTCGATTGCCACATGTAGATCCTACGCCAAAGGGTGTTACTTTTGGTATCGATACTAGTTGGAATTATCTCTATGCACTTGCTACTCTCTAGGAATCTGAGGAATCTCCAGACGTTGTTACGAATATGTTATAGGTCTTTTCCTGTGATGTTTATTATTTAGTTGATCTGCGTTCTACCCTTTCTTGTGTAACCCCTTATGTGACTGTACATTTTGGTTTTGGCCCTGGCAGTATTTCCAATACTTTTTCTATTTCTACTCTGGTGGGTGCTTCATAGTTCCTAGTAAAATTTATATATCGTGTGGTGTCTATCTTTCATAGCAGTAAATTATTGGATATTATAGAGTTCGATATGGTGGATTTCAATGCGATCTTGAGGATGAATTGGATTCATCTGTGCTATGCTTCTCTAGATTGTAGGACCCAAAAGGTCAGTTTTTAATTCACTAATGAACCGGTGCTAGAATTGAAAGGGATTTCCTCAATGCCCTAAGGGAGGTTCATCTCTTATCTTAGAGGTAAGAAATTGATTACAACAGGGTGTCTATATCATCTAGTTTGGGTTAAGGATTCTGACTCTGTGAGTCCTTCTTTCCAATCTATTGAATTTCCTAAAGTGTCTCCTGATGATATTCTTAGAATTCTTTCTGATAGGGAAATGGATTTTGGGATTGATCTTCTACTAGATACTCGTCCAATTTCTATTCCTCCTTATGGGATGGCTCCGACTGAACTAAAGGAGCTAAAGAAGTCATTGAAAAATCTTCTTGATAAAGGGTTCATTCGTCCTAGTGTTACTCTATGGGGTGCTCCTGTTCTTTTTGTAGGAAAGAAAGATGGGTCCCTTCGAATGTGTATAGACTATCATCATCTGAATAAGGTGACAGTAAAGGATAAACATCCTCTTCCTAAGATTTATGATCTTTTTAATCAACTTCAGGGTAGTAGATGTTTCTCTAAGATTGATCTTCATTCAGATATCATCAGTTGAAAAACAGGGAGGTTGATATTCCCAAGACTGCTTTTCAAACACGATATGGTCATTATGAATTTTTGGTGATGTCATTTGGGTTGAGTAATACTCCGGCTACTTTCATGGATCTTATTAATTGGGTTTTTAGGCAGTTTCTAGATTTTTTGTGATAGTTTTCATTGATGACATCTTAGTGTACTCCAAGTGTGAAGAGGATCATGCAAATCACCTCTGAATTGTGTTATAATCCCTTAAGGACCAGAAATTGTATGCTAAATTTTCTAAGTGTGAGTTTTGGCTGAATATTATGACTTTCCTTGGGCATGTTATGGATTCGCTCACTTCCACCCGGCTCAATTACATCATGGGAAGATCTTACTACGGTGTTTCTTGAGAGATACTTCCCACCATAAAAAATGCTTCAAAACGGGATGAGATTGTGAACTTCCGACAAATGAATGGAGAACCATTATTTGAAGCTTGGGAGAAGTTTAATGGAAAGTTAGCCCAATGCCCAAATCATGAGGTCCTGGAAAAGATGCTCCTCGAGATTTTCTATAGGGCTCTTGATCTATTAAACAAAATGGTGGTGGACAATGCGACGGGAGGTTCTAAAGTGAGATTGCATCATCTTGCGGCCTTTCAATTGATAGGACAAGTATCAAAACAAAATTGGGGTTGGCATACCCGAGACACTGAATCTTCCAAAACACCTTCTACCACATATGTGTTGACTAACGAACAAAGAAAATGAGAAGAAGAAAAGGAGGAAAACATGGCCAAAATGATGACCCAACTTGATCTCTTAATGAAGCATGTTATAGGTGCACCCACAAAAGCGTTAAACGTCGTAGCACCAAAAGCTTATGAAGAAGATGAAGAGGCAAAGAAGTTGGATGAAGAAATTTGGTACTTGGCAAACTACTCGAAGGTTCCCGCCCCACCTATCAAAGGCAAGGTAGGAACCAAGGTTGGATGGATCGTGAGTAGAAACAAGATTGAAGAGATCATGAATGTGACTATGACCTTTATGTCCCTCCTCATGATCGAGTTAAAGCCAAGGAATCTAGTTCCATTGACCCCAAAATGTTCAAGGCTGGGGATATGTTAGCAAGGATCTTGAATAGAGTCGAAGGCATGGACAAGATAGTCCATGAGTAAAAGGGTAATTTCTCCCACCTCTCTCAAATAGTGGTGTCTTACTCTGCCTCTATCAAGAAATTAGATACCAAACAACAACAACAACAAGAAACCCAGTATATTCCCACTTAGTGGGGTCTGGGGAGGGTAAAATATCCATAGTCCATACCACTACCTCCGAAGAAGTAGAGAGGCTATTTTTGATAGACCCCCGACTCAAGTCAAAGGACCATAGTCAAATATCGTAAGCATACAACATGATAAAAATAACAGTGATACAACAACCACAAAATAGAGTACATTGACTAACGAAGGAATCCCTCTCCCATAACCTAGCATTACAAACCAAGCTACACCAAACTCTCCTAGCTACAGCCTATGACGAGACCACAGACCTTAGCCCTCTACCTAATACTCTTCCTCCAAACCTTTCTATCAGGGTTCATGTCCTCAGTGAGCCATAACTTCTCCAAGTCTCGTCTAATTAGTTCTCTTCAGTATTTCTTCGGTCTACCCCTACCCCGTATGAAACCATCCAAGGCCAACCTCTCACACCTATGAACTGGGGCATCTATGCCTCTTCTCATCACATTCCCAAACCATCTCAACCTCACTTCCCAAATATTATCCTCCACCGATGCCACTCCCACATTCTTTCAAATAATCTCATTCCTAACCCTATCAGCCCTTGTGAATCCACACATCCAATGCAACATCCTTATTTCTACCACCTTTAACTTCTGGACGTGAGAATTTTTAATAGGCCAACACCCTACTCTATATAACATAGACGATCGGACTGCAACTCTGTAGATTTTCCTTTAACCTTGGGAGGCACCTTCTTATCACATAAAATTCTTGAGGTGAGCCACCTCTTCAACCAACCTGTCCCAATACGGTGAGAGACATCCTCATCAATTTCAGCATTCCCTTGGAGCATAAACCCAAGGTACTTAAAACTATCCCTCTTACAAACCACCCGAGACTCCAACTTTACTACCACCTCTTCCTCTTACCTCGAGTCACTAAACTTGCACTTTAAATACTCCATTTTTGTCCTACTCAACCTAAATCCTTTAGCTTCTAGGTTTTGTCTCCAAACCTTCAACTTATCATTAACACCTTGACGTGATTCATCAATTAAAACTGCATCATTCACAAAAAGCATACACCAAGGTACCTTACCTTGAATACTCCTAGTCAACATATCTATAACCACTGTGAATAAAAATAGTCTAAGACTTGATCCCTGGTGAAACCTTATCAAGACCAAAAAATGCTCGAAATCCCTTCCCACTATCCTAACCCGAGTCTTCGCCCCCTTATACATGTCCCTAATTGAATGAATATACTCTATTGGGACCCCCCTCACCTCTAAATATCTCCAAAGAACCTCCCTAGGGACTTTGTTATATGCCCTTTCCAAGTAAATAAATACCATGTGCAGATCTCTCTTCCTTTCTCTATACTACTCAACCAATCTCCACTCTAGGTGAATTACCTCAGTTGTCAAGCGACCAGGAACAAATCCAAATTAATTCTCTAAAATAGACACTATCTTCCTTCACCTCCGCTCCATCACCCTCTCCCAAATCTTGATCTTGTGACTCAATAACTTAATAGCATGGTAATTGTTGTAACTCTAAATGTCACCCTTGTTCTTATATAAAGGAATTATTGTGCTCCATCTCCATGCCTCTGGTATCTTAGCGGAACCTTAGAAATTTGCTTGGATAATGTGCCAAAGAAACTACCAGCACTTCATGACAAACTTAAAGCCATAGGATGGCAGTGCTTCACCCCAGATCCATGCATTGCAAATAAGCAATGGGTCCATGAATTCTATACGAACATTGGTGAAGTCTCTTTTTTGAACCCACTCAATGTGACTGCCAAGATTTGGGGAAATCCGGTGAAAGTTGGGGCTAAACAAATCAATGATGTTTATGGACTCAACCAGGAAAATATGGGTGAATTTAAAGTGAAGGGATGTAAATCAGGGAATTAGTTGTCACATCAGCTATGGCCAATAAGGGGACTCTAGTTGACCAAAACTAAAAGCAGTAATTTCATGAAAAATTTCATCTATGAGGCTCAGATATGGTTGCACATCATTTGTGGCCGAGTTTCTCCTTGCACCCACGTGACAACAGTCCCAGAATTACGTGCTAGAATGGTTGCATGTATTCTAGATGGTATCTCCCTAATGAAATAGATCATTTCAAGGTCCAAGGTGTTACACATCCATTGTTTCCCTCCTTAATTATAGATCTTTACAAAAGAGTGAGGGTGGAAGATTATGCTAGTGATACTTGGGTGTGACCTAATGCTCCCATTTACCCCTTGAGGATTAGAAGTGAGGGCATACTCAGCAAAAGCAAGAAAATGAAGATTGACTTGGAAAAGCCGGCATACAGTGAGCCTGAGTCTCATAGGCCAACTACCATGGGACCTATTAAGGAGATTGGAGTAAATATTACAACCATCAAAGAGTTTGTGTCTAGTTTGCCCCAAGGACTGGGAAAGCCATCCACCACTAATCATTCTTATATGTCAAGTATCGATTATGAGAAGTATAAGGAGGAACAAAAGAAGCAAGAAGCTACCATTTATAAGATTGAAAAGGCCTACTCCTCTTTGGAGAATTCACAATGAGACCTCTGAATTGTACATGAAAAATGGGTTGAAAGGGAGAAGAAAAGGGATAAATTCTTCATCAAGATGTGAAAGAGTGTGAAAGGCCTATGGAAAGTTCTAAGGCCCTGAGATAGACTTCTTTCTTCTTGGGTGGACAATGAGGATGAGGCCCCAACCAAGTGGTCATATCTTAACGAAGAGGGTAGTGATGCAGATTCCAACAATGATAACAGCCCTTAATGCAATTTTAGGGATCACCCTTATCTCTTTTATCCTTAATTATTTATGCAGTGGGGACACTATTATCTTTTAAGTTGGGGGTCTCTCATTATCCTTACTCATTTAATTTGGGCCTGTATTATATCTTAATCTGCTTTTTTGGATAATTCTCATCTTTATTTTATTTGGGTTGCAATATTCGGGCACCTTGATGGTACCCACATTTTCACGGATTAGTTATTTTATTCTTAGTTTGCTATTTTAGTCAATTTCATTAGTTGAGCTTTGCCTTTATGATTGGGTTTCTAACCATAGATGCAGGGGAAGTTGATAAGTGGTGAGTTTACCACTCATTCTCACTCATTTTTCATGCACATTACCTTATTTTTAATGAATAAATGAGATAACATCTATGGATAGATGCACTAATATCCACTCTTTGCAGTCATAAAGTTAAAATGGCCAAAAGATATGGATAGAAGTTGAAAATGATGAAAAGGGAGCAAGGAAGAGTGTAGTTGAAGACCTAGACTACATCAGACTCAATTACCACGATCGCGATCCTCTATCCTTGGTTGCATTTAGTCAAGACGTTCAGAGCAATGCGGTTGCAGCACAAAACTGCAATTGTGAGATTGCGGTCATGAATAGATATCCGCAATCGTAAGTGGGAATAGGCCAGGGGTATATCTGTAAAAGAACTTAGATGCATCCCAATCCATATTTAAGCACAAACCCCTTCTTCTTTAGGGAATCTTAGATCATAAAATATCTGGGAATTAAAGACTTGAGACCCTAATCTTGGGCTAGTGTGTAATAAATTTTAGAGGATCAATTTTTTAATTTCTTGTTGAAGAATGGATGCTTTGAATGACCCATATGGTATATTTCTCTTTATTTTCTTCATGAGTAGCTAAATAATTTAGTCTTGGGATTATGTTGAATTAGTGTATGATTGTGTGTGGGTATTGTTGTGTTTGCATGGACTTTAGTTATTGAGTATGGGTTTCACCATTGCTTGAGCTTTTGAGTTGGGATTTAATGGGTGAAAACTCCACATTCCCAAATAGTTTTAATAGGTGAAATCTCCAAGATCTACAAACCCTTTGCCATCCTCGAAAGAGGGACTTAGGTGAATATTAGGTAACCCATAACATCATCAAAAGAGGGTTATCGAGGGACAAAGCAATGGTGAACAACTAAGACTATAGGTTACTACCCTTTGGAATCATAGAAATAAGTGTTTAGGGATTGTAATTCATGTCAAGAGTATCATCCTATAAATAGGGATGCTTGGTTGAGGTTTTGGGTGGTTATATAAACTTCACACTTGTTCGGTGATCGAAAAAGCCAATGAGTGAAATCATTGGGGTTTTATTGAAAGATTTACTTCAACGGCCTTCCACTTAGCCTACCCATCAATTAATAACTAAATTCCATATAAACCAACACGATCTCTCATGCTTCACCTCTAAGAATACATTATCCCAAGATTCTTCCAAACCTTAAATTCTAATCAAAGATATCGTTTACTGATTAATTGTTAAAGGTAGTAGCAAAAAAGGTTTACAGACAAATCCCCCGTTTAATTATACATGTCTTTTCCTTTAGCATTCTAGATGACATTATAGTAATTGGAATACCCATGGTTTGAAGTCTATAGCATTCACTCCTCAAAATTTGACCCTGATTTACTTGACAACGACTGCCTTACCCCTCAATTATGGGAGTGAGTTAAGCATTATCAAAATGGCTCCCTAACCAGGGAGTGAAGAGTAGATTTAGCTTGTGTGGTGTTATTGTTACTTTGGAGCATCCAGAGTGTCACACTTTACTTCCCTTATTGTTTTTTGAATCTTTTGTAGGTAATTCTACATCAATAGAACCATGAGTGAAGACCCAAATGATGTGGAAACATCTTATGATACTTAGTGAGAGAGCCACTTAAACAATGGATATCATAAGATGAAAATCATACCCTACCTCACCTTGGGAATGTGGCTTTTCTTGTGTCTATTGTCATGCTTCATGTGTTACAAGTAAAGGGGCTATATGGAGGCCAATCCCATGAAGATCCATTTGTTCACTAGAGAAATTCTTTGGAAGTTTGTACTTCATTCAACATTTCCCCTAGTGCTCAAGAAGCCTATCGGCGTCATCTCTTTCCATTCTCACTAACGAGTGAAACATTGTTATGGTTCCGTGCACTTCTTTCGGCTTCACTTACATCATAGAACAAGCTCACAAAGGTGTTTTTAGATAAATACTTATACCCATCCAAGGTATGTGACTCAAGAGATGAAATTATGAATTTTAGATAAAAGAACGGCGAGCCCCAACATACAGTATGGGAGAGATTCCATAGAATATAGGCCAAATGAACAAACCACAAGATTCTAGGGAAAACACTCCTCCAAATATTCTATTAGGGGATAGATCATTTGAACCAATCAGTGGTAAACAATGCAGCAGAAAGTCCTCTCTTAAACTTACACTTTTATGCAACCATAACTTGTTGAGAGAGGTAACTAACCATAATCGAGAAGGTCACCCTCAAGACATCCACATCTTAAATATCCCTTCAACTAAACCCATGACTAATGGATATAAACATAAGTCGAAAGAGAATCAAGAGCTAATCTTGGCAAAGATCCTTTCTCAACTTGAACTACTGACTAAGTACATCATACATACCGACAGAGGTGGAACGGAGGATCTCTTTGCAAGGTTTTTTAGTAAGATTTAATGAACAGATGCATTGATCCATGAAGTAAAATAAAAATTTATTTCACTTTCTAAAATAGTAGCCTCCCACTCAAAATCTATAAAGGAATTGGAGAAGCAAATGCGATGAATCTCTGCGCGTCATGATGTTAAGCCTAAGGGTGACTCTAGTAGTGGTGAACCAAAAATCTTCAAACCGAGGGTCAAATTTCAGCAATGTATGCAATGGATAAAAGGCCAAATAAGAAGCACTTGATAGAGGAATTCAGGGGAAAGGTGCCCAACACCAAACTAACAAAGAGAATGTCTTAAAGGCTAATCAAAAAGGAGAAGAAAGAAGTGGAAGGCATTATTAAAAGGTTGATTGATGAGGGGGAATTTGATTAGTGGGGTCCTATGGACATTTATTGGTGATTTGATACATTCCAATGTCGTGCCATGACGTTAACTACGGCGTTGTGAAGGAGGCAACCCACAAATGCCACGAGGACTACTCGTATCCTTTTTTTATATTTTCTTAGTATGAATGTTAGATTTTGCATATGAATAACTCATGCATGTGAGACTCTATGGAGAGCTTTGCATAAGCTTAGAAAGAAAGAAGAGTACATTTTAAGTGAACAAAAAATATGAATAGTGGAAAAACAGGGGAAAATACATGCCCTCGGTTATCGCAATCGCGGTCCCCAGGCATAATCGCGGCTACCCTCCTATCTACAATCGCAGTTAGTTAGCTACGATTCTTTTCTCGTACTCTCACTCAAGTTCTTGCATGCAGGAATGGTCTAATCACAAGATAATTGGTGATGGTGCAGAGTATGTAAAAAATAGCGACCATTGATGGAGTTTCGGGAAGCACGTTTATCTCTTTGTTAGCTTTGATATTCCTTCAGAAGGAACACTGCAACCTTTTCTCTTGGGGTTGTTTCCTTATTAATTTTATTTGGGCATGTATTATTTATATTGTTATGCACTTTTCTACTCTTTTAGATAATTCTCATCATAATCCTTATTTGGGTTGTAATATTCGGGCACTCTGATGGTGTTTCACATTCGCATGGATTAGCTATTTTGTTATGATTTGGATATTCCATCCTAAATTTCATTAGATGAGTTTTACCCTCATGATTGGGTTTTCAACCATAGGTGCAGGGAAAGTCTGAGTACCCGTGTCATTAAGACCATAAAATGCAAGGAAAGTCTAAGTACCTGTAGCACTAAAAAGTTAGGGTCGCATTAAGATCCTTTGGAGAAGTCTGAGTAACCATAAGGTAGGTTGCCCATACTATGAACTTCAATGTAAGACGATAGCTTGGATGTTTTCCATGATTAGCAAATTATATATGGTGCGTATGCAAAAGAAAACAACCCTCTCCGTCCAAAAATTTTGAAAAAAAAATTAAAGGCATGGACGTGAGTAACTTTTTGAGAAAATTTTTCCTTCTTCCTTTAACTCTGAAACTTGACTTCAGAAGAATAATGAATATTCTATCTTTGTCTTGATCGGGTAGAACAATTAAATCCACTTGACGAAATTTGTATACCATGTGTGTGAGGATAATTATCTCCATCTCATGTGTACTTGTGCTATCTATAACTTACCCCTTTATTCTTGCATAGCTAATTTAGATTGTACTTGGCTGGAGAAATAATCTTAGGCCATCCTTGTGACTTTGGTACCCACTTTAAGCCTAAAAAGCCTACCCTTGCTTAACTGTAATCCCTCGTACCTACTTTAAGCCTTTGTACCTTTCTTTGGCAAACACATTACAAGCCATGAACCATTATTTTTATCCCTCTTTTGAACCATAACCTTCTTGAACTTGAGAAATAATTTGAGACAAAGATCCTAAGTTGGGGGTGGAAAAGATTGAAGGAAGAAAGTTTGGTGCCACAAAGAGTTAGTGTATGCCTAATGTGCCTAAGTTTTGAAAAGAAGTGAATAGAAGAGAAAAGGACCCACCAAAGAAAAGATAGAATTAACATTGCAAGAAATTGAGATAAAAGAAGTTGGTGAGAAAATGAAGAAAAAAGTAGGCATGGTAAAAGAAAAAAGGCAAGGAGAGTGGCCCATAGTTATAGAGAAAAAAGAGAACTTTGAAAAATGTGATGTAGAAGTTCAAGGAAGTGTGTAGCCATGTTGTTTCCAAAATAATATCCTACCCTACCCCAACCCTATGTTACAAGCTTAGAAAGTCCTTCAAGATCTCCAACCGTTTACCTTCTTTGTAGTGCCAATTGAAAATTTGGGCAAGCCTATGGTATAGTGATGTTATCATAGAGAATTTCTAGAGAGGGTGAGTGATTGCACTTAAAATTACTTGTTGTAGGATTGGTAGCTAGTTATGTGAATTTCTACTTTCTTGTGGGAAGGCATGTGAACTAGTTGAGGTGCATAATTTTGTCATCTTCCGCACAACAAGATAATTGAAAGTATTGTATGTTTGAAGTCAGCATGTGAGTCATTTCTAGAGCATTATTAGTTATTACATGGTTGATCCTTGAAGTCTATTGCATTCTTCATTATTCTATTTTATGATAAGGGGAGCTGTTACAATCCAATTTGCCCATGTGGAAAAAGATTTTTGTGGTAGCAATCTAGTTTGAGTCCTCGTGATCATTGGGTTATAGAATGAGGACACACATATGAAACTGTCGCATAGTAAGAGGTAGAGTTGCTTGAGGACAAGCAAGGTCGTAAGTTGGGGGTGTTGATAAGTGGTGACTTTACCACTTATTTACACTCATTTTTCATGCACATTACCTTGTTTTGAATGAATAAATGAGACAACATCTATGGATAGATGAACTAATATCTACTCTTTAAAAGCATAAAGTTGAAAAGGACAAAAGATATAGAGAAGAGCTGAAAAGGATAAAAGGGGAGCATGGAAGAGTGCAGTTGAAGACCTGGACTACATCGACCTTAGTTACCACAACTGCGGTCCTCTATCCATGGTTGTGGTTAGTCAAGATGGTCAGAGTAGCACGGTCTCAGCATAAAATCGAGATTGCAAAAAAAAGTCCACTATTGCGGGTAAGCGGGAATAGGACTAGGGAAAGATCTATAAAAGCACTTAGCCGCATCCCAATTAATATTTAAGAAAAAACCCCTTCCTTTTTAGGGAAGCTTAGCTTATAAGATATCTAGAAATTTGAGACTTGAAACCCTAATCTTGGGCTAGTGTGTAATAAATTTTAGAGAATCAATTTTTTAGTTTCTTGTTGAAGAATGGATGCTTTGAATAACCCATATAGTATATTTCTCTTTACTTTCTTCATGAGTAGCTAAATAATTAGTCTTGGGATTATGTTGAATTAGTGTGTGATTGTGTATGGGTATTGTTGTGTTTGCATGAATTTTAGTTGTTGAGTATGGGTTTCACTATTGCTTGAGCTTATGAGTTGGAATTTGATGGGTGAAAACTCCAAATTCCCAAATGGGTTTGATGGGTGAAAACTCTAAGGTCTAGAAACCCTTTGTCATCCTCAAAAGAGGGACTTAGGTGAATATTATGTAACCCATAACATCCTCGAAAGGGGGTTATTAGGGGATAAGTAAATGGTGAACAACTAAGCCTATGGGTTACTACCCTTTGCAATCTTAGAAATAAGTGTTTTGGGATTGTAATTCATGTCAAGAGCATTATTCTAGAAATAAGGATGCTTGATTAAGGTTTGGGGTGATTATATAAACTTCACACTTGTTAGGTGCTCGAAAAAGCCAATGAGCGAAATCATTGGGGTTTTGTTGAAAGATTAACCTCAATGACATTCGACTTATCCTATCCATTAATTAATAACTAAATTCCATAAAAAACCAACATGATCCCACATATTTTACCTCTAACGATACATTATCCTAAGATTCTTCCAAACCTTGAATTCTAATCAAAGATATCATTTACTGATTACTTTCTAAAGGTAGTAGTAAAAAAGGCTCCCAAACAAATCCCCATACTTAATTAGACATGTCTTTTTATTTAGCATTCTGGATGACCTTATAGTAATTGGAATACCCATAGGTCTGAAGTCTATAGAATTCACTCTTCGAAATTCAACCTCAATTTACATTGGGTTACTTGACAACAACTGTCTCACCCCTCAATTATGGGAGTGAGTTGAGCTTTATCATAATTCTGAGTACCCGTGGCATCAAGGCCATAGATACAAGGAAATTCTGAGTACCTATAGTATTGATAATTTGGTCTTGCATTAAGATTCATTGGTGAAGTTTGAGTAACCATATGGTGGGTCTCCCATGCTATGAACTTCAATGTGAGATGATAGCTTGGATGGTTACCATTATTAGCAAATTATATGTGGTGTAGATGCAAAAGCAAACAAACCCCTCCGTCCAAAAAATTTTAAAAAATATTCGAAGGCATGGACGTGAGAAACTTTGTGACGAAATTTTTTTCCTCTTTCTATGACTCTGAAAGTTGACTTCCGAAAAATATCGAATACTCCATCTTTGTCTCGATCTCGTAGAACAATTGAATCCCCTTGACGACATTCACATGCCATGTTTGTGAGGTTAATTGTCTTCATATTATGTACTTGTACTATGTAGAACTTGCCCCTTTAGTCTTTCAAAGCTAATTTTTTTTACTGTGCTTGGTTGGTAAAATGATCATAGGTCATCTTATGATTTTGGAAGTCCAATTTAGCCTAAAGATCCTACCAATACATAATATTTAACCCTCTTTAAGCCTTTGGAATTTTCTTTGGCAAATGCATTAGAAGTCGTGACCCTTCTATTCATCCGCTGTTGAACCCTATCCTTCTTTAACTTGAAAATACAAATTTAGGCTAAGAGCCTAAGTTGGGGGTGTGGAAAGAGAAATAATTATAGTTGGGCCACAAAATCTTAAGAAGGTTAGTAAAATATTTTGAATAACGAAAAAATCCCATAAAGAAAAGAAAGTGTCTTTTTCTATATGCAAAAATTAATAGAAGAAGAGGAAAAGAGAAAGTGGGAAAACAAAGAAAACAGCAAAGGAAGGCAAAATAGTAAAGTAAAAAGAAGTGTCCTAATAAGTGATGCATAAAATGTGCATGTTGTAGAAGTTCAAGGAAGGTGTAGCCTTGTTTTGACAAATGATATTCTACCCCAAGCATAAACCTACATTACAAGCTCAAAAAGCCCTTTGTGATTCCAGAAAAAGTGTGTTCATTGTAGAGGTGATTAGAAATAGGGAAAGCCTATGGCATGGTACTTGTTAACATGGAAAATTTCTTGAGAGAGTGAGTGGTTGCACTTAAAATTCCTTGTTGCATGATTGGTAGCTAGGAGTATGAATTTCTCCTTTTTTGGGAGGAGGCATGTGAACTAGTTGAGGTGGGTGATTTTTTCATCTTTCACACAACTAGACAAGTGGAAGTAGAGAATAATTGTAGTCAACATGTGAGTCATTTTTAGAGTGTTAGTAATTATTACATAGTTTCTCCTCAAAGTCTATTGCATCCTTCCCTATTCCATTTGTTGATGAGGGGAGTTGTTAAAATCCTATTTGCCCATGTGTTTAAAAAAAAATTTTGTGGTAGCAATCTATCTTGAGTCTTCATGATTATTGAGTGATAGAAAGAGGGAATAAATATGAAATTGTCTCATAATAAGTGGTAGCATTTCTTAAGGACAAGCAAGGCCTTAAGTTAGGGGTGTTGATGAGTAGTGAGTTTACCACTCATTCGCTCTGATCATTCATGCACATTACCTTGTTTTGAATGACTAAATGAGTCAAAATCTATGGATAGATGCACTAATATCCACTCTTTGCAGGCATAAATTTGAGAAGACCAAAAGATGTGGATTGGAGATGAAAATGATAAAAAAGAGCAAGAAAGAGTGCAATTGAAGACCTGGACTACATAAGGCCCGATTATCATGATCGCAGTTCTCTATCCGCAGTCGCGGTCATTCAAGACGGTCAGAACAACGAGGTCATGGCACACAATTGCGATCACGTGGTCACAGTCACGGACAGGCGTGTGCGATCATAGTTAAGTAGGAATATGCCCAGGGGTAGATCTGTAAAAGAACTTGGACGCATCCCAAGCCATATTTAAGGTAGAACGTTTTTTTCTTTAGGATATCTTAGTTCATAAGATATTTTGGAATTAAAGACTTGAAACCCTAATCTTGGACAAGTGTGTAATTAACTTTGAAGGCTAAATTTTTTAGACTCTTTGTGAAGAATGAATACTTTGGATAATCCTTATGGTATATCTCTCTTTGCTTTGTTCATGAGTAGCTAAGTTACTTAGTCTTAGGATTATGTTGAACTAGAGTGTAATTGTGTGTGGGTATTATTGTATTTGCATGGATTTTAGTTGTAGATTATGGATTCCACCATTGCTTAAGCTTACTAGTTGGAATTTGGTGGGTGAAAACCCCAAATATCTAAATGGGTTTGATGGGTAAAAGCCCAACACTTTAGAAACCCTTTATCATTCTCAAAATAGGGATGAATATAAATATTAGGTAACCCATAACATCCTCAAAAGAGGGTTATAGGGGGCAAAGCAATGCTGGACAATTGAGCCTATGGTTTTGACCTTTTACAATCTTATAAATAAGTGTATTATGAGTGTAAATCATGTCAAGAGCATCATCCTAGAAATAGGGATGCTTGATTGAGGTCTTGGGTGATTATGAATATCTGTACTCTAGTTAGGTGCTCAAAAGAGCCAACGAGTAAAATCATTGTGGTTTTGTTGAAAGATTGACCCCAATGAACTTTTTCCTAGCCTATCCTTTAGTTAACAACTAAATTTTATGATGAACTAACATCAACCCATATGCATTACCTCTACGTAGACATAATCCCAAGATTTCCCTCAAATCTTGAATTCTATGTAAAAATTTTATTCACCAAGTACTTGTTAAAGTAGGTTGTGAAGAATCCCAAGAAAATCCCCCCATTTTATTTCACATGTTGTTTTTATTAGAATTTTGGGTAATCTCTTAGTAATTTGAGCATCTATAGTGTTTGAAGTCTATAGTTCATACCTCGAGATTGGACCCCAATTTAAATTGGGTTACTTGACAATAACTGCCACACCCCTAGTTATGCGAGTGAGTTGACCGCTATCAAAATAGCATCGTTGCTGGGGAAAAAGAGAAAAGTGAGAAAACCAAGAAAAAAGCAAAGGTAGGAAAAATAGTAAAGTAATAGAAGTGGCCCAATAAGTGATGCATAAAAAGAGTATGATGTAGAAGTTGAAAGAGTGTGTAGCCTTATTTTACCAAATAATATTCCACCCCAACCCTAAACGTACATAACAAGCTCAAAAAGACCTTTGTGAATTCCAACCAAGTGGGGTCATTGTAGTGGTGATTGAAAATAAGGGAAAGCCTTTGACATGGTTCTTGTTAACATGGAAAATTTCTTGAGAGAGTGAGTGGTTGCACTTAAAATTTCTTGGTGCGGGATTGGTTGCTAAGAGTGTAAATTTCTCCTTCTTATGAGGAGGCATGTGAACTAGTTGAGGTGGGTGATTTTCCCATCTTCCACACAATGAGACAAGTGGAAGTATAGAATGATTGTAGTCAACATGTGAGTCATTTTTAGAGTGTTAGTAATTGTTACATAGTTGCTCCTCGAAGTCTATTCCATCCTTCACTATTCCATTTGATGATGAGGAGAGTTTTTAAAATCTTATTTACATATGTGTAAAAAAAAACTTTTTGCGGTAGCAATCTAGTTTGAGTCTTCATGATCATTGAGTGATATAAAGAGGACATACATATCAAAATTGTCTCATAGTAAGTGGTAGTGTTTCTTGAGGACAAGCAAGATCTTAAGTTTAGGGTGTTAATGAGTGGTGAATTTACCACTTATTACACTCATAATTCATGCACATTTCATGAGATGAGATTGATGAAAGTATGACATGTTTATATTTCTTTCCATTCGTGAATAAGATTATGATGATTATATGCTTCATGAAATATCCCCAACTGTTATGGTATAAATCATTGATGCTGGTTATGTATTCAAGAAGCAATATGTCTTGTCGGTTTCCGTCTATCGAGTCCTAGGGGTACATGTACCCGAAAAATATAGTTGTGTGCCTATAACCAAGTCAGTCTCGAGATAATCTCAGTCATGTAATGAACAGTAGAGCACAGTCAATGACTGAACAGTAAGAAAAATCAGTAATCTCAGCATTCAATTTAACCGAGCTCAGTACTCAGTTCAGTTCAGTGCAAGTATTCAGTATTTAGTCTAATTAAGCTCAGTATTCAGTTCAGATTCTAATAAAGGTTAGTAAGTTACAGAACTCAGTCATATTCATACAGGAAGTAGAATTCAGAAGTATTCCGTCAGATACAGAACCAAGAAAACTCAGTCAAATCGGTCAAATGAGATAATCAGTAACAAGATTTGGCTTAGTCTAGTTCGGCTAAGAATCAGTTCAGAGTCTTTTAGTTGGGAGTAGGACTCAGCACCGAGTGAGCTTGAGGATGGAAACTCACCTACTAGTAGAGGATGTGATTCTTAGCAGCAATCCTTGCACTCCAAAACTATGTAGCTAGCGTAGGTTGAGACATTATACCTGATAGTTGAGGGTAGATGAGGTGGGTTGACCTGTTAGATGAGGGGTCCACTATTCTCGTTTGAGGACCTCATTGATAAGGGTCATGTAAAGTTGTCTTTACCCATGGCACGATAGTAACACCCTTCCAACTGGGGTTACAGGTTGGACCCCAAAGGAAGCTAAGGGGTATGTCAGTTAGATGACTACTTCCCACAATTGCAGTTTTAGGATCAGTCTCAATCTTCAGGAAAGAACTCAGTTCAGTGCTATAGAAGTCAAGGCTGATAGATGCAGGCCATCAAGTATGATTATTTGTAAATTTAGAGATCCACTGCTAGATAGGCCGATCTCAAATTTAGTTAATCAAGTATGATTATTTATAAATTTAGAGATCCGTTGCTAGATAGGCCGATCTCAGATTCAGTTAATCAAGTATTATCATATGTAAATTCGGAGATCCGCTGCTAGAGATGCTGATCTCAAATCTAGTTAACTAAGTATCATTACCAGTAGATTTGAAGATAACCTGTTAGAAAGGGTTGATATCAGTTTCAGTAACTTTAGATGCTCATAATCTTAATATGTTTAGAAATTCTAGATTTATAGAATATTCAGTATCAGTTATCAGAGTTAGTCCTAGTACGTTCAGTAATAGTATACGCAGTATGTTCAGTAGTTACAGATTCTCTATATATGCTAATCCAGCTCTTGCATATCATTTAATTAAGTTATGTTCATGCATAAGCCATTGCATTCAGCCTTACCCCATTTGTATACTCAGTACATTCAAATGTACTGACGCATTTGCACTATGGTGTATTTGTTTTATTTTATACTATAGGTTCAGAGGCACGAGATCCAGAGTATCATAGCAGATCATTTCCAGTCAGCAGTAGTAGACATAGCAGTGAGTCCTAATCATTCAAGGATGTTCATTATTTCTTTATTACATTCAATTTCAGCTTATTTTAGCAGATGGAGTAAGTTGGGGATATTTCCCATCAACTCTACAGTTCAGACAGTTAGATGCTTTTCTGATAGTCGTATAAGTATTCAGTTTGCAGAAGTATGTATTTTATATATTTTTAACCTTATGGCAAGTTTCCACCAGTTTTTCGCATGTATTTTATTATATTATGCAGTGATCTAGTATCCATACAAAGAGAAAGTCTCAATCCCTAAACAAAACACCAAACCCGCTCATACTTGATCGGTAAGATAGATGTCGTATGCCTAGCCAACTTATGAAATTGAGCCTTATACTCTACCAAAATCATGGATCCCTTCTATAATCTCTAGAATTAGTCTCTCAAATAATCTCTAAGGCTGCGAGGCATATACTTATCCTAGAAAGCCTCGGAGAACTGAGTTTATGTCAAAGAGGGAGATCCAGCTAGCCTGGAATCAAGATAACCTCTCCACCAATGTCGAATTACCAAATCCAACTAAAAGTTAGTGTAATACATACCAAGAGTTTTAACTAGGCCCAAATTACAGAGCTTATCTTTACAAGCAACCAAGAACTCATATGCATAATCACCCGGTGCCTCTAGAAAACCTCCGCGAAGTCAACCTCAAGAATATACCTAGCAAATTTTGCTTCTTAATAGACATACCAAGATGAGGGACTATCAACTGAGAACCTACCAGTGCTGGAGAAATCTCACTCTAGGAGCCGCATAAGCCCCTACCTTAGTACTACTCTGATCCATAGAATATACACCATCAAATGGTATACCACCAACTAATCCTAAGAGTTTATCCAATACATCTCTAATCAATAACCAAGAAATAAACCCCAATGGAGCTTGGTATGTCCCGTGGCCCACCACAGGCTGGGGTAGAGGAATCTCTCCTTATCCTATCTCTGACTGTTGCTAGATCTCTCGGTTGTCCTCGACCTCTAGGTTATCTATGTACTATTGTAGGATCCCTAGTCACGAACTCGTGGTCCTTATCTCCTGTAGCAGTAGCATGTATCCTAGCCATTTACGAAAGATTAAAACCAAATAAATCTTAGAAACTAACTCAGACTCTTACCACAAAATGAGTGAAGGAAGTAAAGATCTCTTATGAATGTCCTATAGCCTCCTAAAGATAGAAATGAACGTCATCATTTTGGTCTGTGGGACTCTACTAGACACTTGCTCTTGTACCAATAAGATTAGTGAACATAGCCCTAATATCAATTTGTTATGACCCAATTTATGAGTCATGATGGAACCTATTTTATCCCACCAGTAGGTAAGCTAAACTACAATATATAGTCATAAACAATGGGATAATTTGGTGGAAAATGGCATTAATGGTGGAAAATTTCAAGTAAAGGAATTACGAGCCACAAATAATAAGATAATAATATAATGAAAGAGAAATAACAACATCCCATGACCTAGTAATATCGATACAAGAGACTCTAATACATAAGAATACAAGTACTATCAAGTCAATAAACAATAGTCCTGAAAATGAAAAGACTAGAAAACACAGAAAAAGGAGAATGGGTCAACTACAGCTTCGAGATCTCACCCTATCTCTAAAATCAAACTAGCAAAAATCTTAGCATCATCAGCAATAGCTAGTACTCGAATCTTCACCAAAAACTACAGAAGTATAGTATGAGTACCAAAGCCATGGGTACTCAATAGGCATCATTGGCAGACTAAGCTATATCATAATATAAACATAATAACATGCAAGTTAAATAAGCAAAGTCAAGGAAAAAGGTCAAACCTGGAATAATGCTCCAAATGCTGAAAAAAAACAACCGTAATAATAATGATAAAAAAATCAAAACTATCTCTATATAATTGAACCCCATAAGTCAGAAGGTGCGAAGAAAGTAAATAACCCAATATGGACCCCCATAAGCCCGGAGGGTGAAATCAAGGAGAAATAATAATTAAAATTATACAAATTAACCATATCTACAAATTATAATCATGGAATCTCCATATCATGAAACATCAGACTCAAACCATTTCCATAACCATTATAATCACCAACTCATTACCGGACTTGAACAAAAACTTATATCATTATTTTTTGGACTTGAAGTTGAACTCATATCATCATTTGCCGAATTTAAACTAGTCTTAAGATCATAAATTACCGGACTCAAATTGGAACTAATATCATCTCCCAAGTACCTTACTAGAATAAAGTATCATGAATCTAAATCTCCTTGGTCTCAACAATATAATTAAAATAATGTGTAAGGCCTATAGGTCCTACAAAGAATTAGTAGCAATATTGTCCTAAGGTGGGCCAGAGGACCAACTCCTATCCCCAAAATCCATTTTAAGGAAAATTCTACCTCAAACTATGCTAAGGTATCAAATTTTACTACTAGATATTAAATAAGCCACAATTTAGTCCTAAGATAGTAAATCTCACTAAAGAATGAGTAATCAAATCAATTATGCCTAATTATGATTCCTTAATCGGCTAAAAGATCAAAATAGTACTAAATATACCTCCAAGACCTAGGACCCATCCTAAAACTATCATAATAACATATTCATACTATAATTAAGCTCAATCTAGGAGAAAGGTAAACCTAGCCTATCTGAACGCTGAACAAACTCAGTGAAATCTGCTAAATCAATGATTTCCCCTTCCAAGAAGCTTACACACGATGCCATATCATCAAAGGCAATTTACTCATAAATACGAGGAAAACAGTAACCATATTGCATTTTTGTGCTTTGGGTTCAAAATCACATAAAAATTTCATATAGGACCCCCTTGTAAAATCGCACTTTCAAAACCATCAACACATCTCTCTATGCTCAAGGAATATTTACCCTCAAGAATGGGTAAATTTTGAGCTCAAATTATACCTCAATCTTCTCAACAAGAATATAGGGATTTTGATAATAAATTGAAGAACTAACCAAGAATTTAACAGAAACTTACCAAAATTTTTATGAAAAAATGATTAATCTGAGCTCACAATTACCCCATAATCTCTTAATACTTATTCTCTTAATTTCCCACTCTCTAGGGTTTTAACTCCTGAGACTTATGAGAAAAATGGGAGAAAATTAGGTAAGAGGGGCATTTAATGGGCTACCAGGTGCCGCTTAAGTGGCCACTTGACCGCTTAAGCGGTCATTGCTAAAGCGGTTAAGTGTCGCTTACGCGGTACCCGGTGAGCCTGCCTTTTTGCTAAAGTGGAAAAGTAGCCACTTAAGTGGCCTCCACTTTAGCGGACTAGGCTCTTCTTTAGAGAACCGAGCTGGAAATCTTGGTCACTTAAGTCACCAGCTGGCTTCTTAAGTGTCCTCCACCAAGAGAACCCAAGTACCGTTTTAGCGGATGCACCAGTTGAGCAGTGCATCAGCTGGGACTTAGAAAATTCTAAGTCTCCACCGACCCATTGATATTCATCCAAAATTCCCATAATGCAAATGAACTATGTTACCCTATCTAATTCGACATACTAAATTTAGTGGTGCACTCAAAACTTTTATGCGGGGCCATTTTTCTGAAATATAGGCCCCACACTTAGGGGCTATTTTTATTAATTTTTGGCCAATAGCTCAAAATGAGTTTGAAAGCCTCGAGACCCAACCCAAAGGTTCCCTTAGCCTAAAATTGATGTTCCAAAGTTGATAGAACTATCAGAATAAGCATACGTGGTAATTTACCTAAAAAAATTTCTTGATATCCATTCTTATCAATGAAGACTTCAAAATAGAGAATTGACTTTGAAAAATAAATGAACTGCCCAGTAACTAAACTGTCAGCTCCAACAAGTTATAAATGACTTGGGGTAGCTACAAGAAAGCTCTAAATGGTTAAAATACATGTAAATATAGAAAATAACTTGGAGGGTCATTACAAAAGTACAACCTAAAGTAGTCAACCTAACCTCCAACCTTTGATCCTAACTAAGTAGGAAGCTAATGCAAGAATAGTCAGGGTCCCTAATCATAATTTGTAACCATGACATAACCATACATAATGTAATTTACCATATAAAGAAAAGGGGACCATATTCATACCTCCAACCTCAATACCATTCCATGATCAACCTTCTATGAACTAACCAATAATAACAATAATAAAGTAACTAACTAGTCTAGACAAACAGTATCTAATCGGGGCCCCATAAATTCAAAAGGTTCAACCAACACTCAAATATAAAGAAATCCTAGACTATACCTATAAAACCCTCATAAGGCTAATAGATATAAGCACTAAATAATATACTAGGATAGATAATTCATATGAATGAATGAATGTAAAGTAAATCTATTGTTCTATATCTAATCCAAATGTCATAACATACCCTGAGTATGGACCTCCTCCATCTCAACAGCTCCCAAAAGTTGGACCTATAGTGACCCCAATTCCCCGGAATGATGGCTCACAAACCAAGAGGCCCCTAGGGTATTTGGAAATATTTGATACACTAACCTAGTCCTAATCCAGGATTTCCAATAATCACCATAATTAATCCACTTTATCCAGTACCAAAGAGATGTGGACTCAAACTATGGATAAAAGAGTGTAAGTCTGTAAATCCATTACCCAAGGTTAGCTCTGGGACTAAATCAATAAAATATAGTAGAAAGGTTGGAATCTCTCATGGTTGAAGTGAAAAATAGTGGTAAAAGAGTGAATAAATCATGGACTAGAATCTATCTCGATCTAATTTCCAAATCTTCATCTTTAGTTTCGACAGATCATAAATTAGTAAGTACGCTGGTACGATCCCCTTTATAAATGACTCTATTTTACAAGTGAAGATTTGGAATTAATCCATTTTTATAAAGCAGTAGTAAAATCATGATTTTGGTTGGAATCATACTAATAAGTGAGCATGAATGTACCATAATCTATCCATGCCATCACCAGAATCTAAACAACACAATAACAATTGCTTGAGCATCCATATACTAGAGTCATGCACCTTTCTAAGGGTGAAATACACACATGGAGTCCAACTAATATCATAACCACGGCCTCGGGACCAACAGTATATGACCAATTTAATGATAATACTATAATTTGAGAAATTATGATAATCCACTAAGTTAAGTAGTAAACTTTATACTAAAGGATATTTAGCATAAACTATGATTAACATAATTATATCCAAGGGTGATATAATTCTATGGCCATAATAAGTGTTTCGTCTTAAGGGTCGGTTTACCTTTCTTTCCTAAATGCTCCTAAATTAGGCTAAGTCTTTGTATCCTACCCATAATCATATCTTATCATCCTCACCTAGAAAGTAATATGTATCATAAACTATCTCATGAAGAAAAGTAGAGCAAGATTTACCTCGATGCCGAACAGCAAGTCGTGAGTCATCCATAAATTGCTTGCCTTTACTACATGCTACCAAAATACTACCATGCTATGAAAATAGTAATATACACGTCATTAAGATTAAAATGAGACTCATAGTGCTATATAAAGGGTTGGATCATAATTTGGGTCAAGAACAAGCCCGCAGGGCCCACAAATAGAATCCAAATTTGAATTTGTCACAAGGTCCCTCAAAGGATAAGGAATATGTTCTCAAAAGTTTAGCACAAATGGTGCATAAATTGGAGGCCCAAATCAAACCCTAAGGTCTAAGGAGTTAAAGACCTAATTTCTATGAATTTACAATGAAATGGGATGGAAATTGATGGGGAAAATAATGGGAAATAACCAAGTGTGTTAGACTAACTTACCTTAGCTTAAATAGATTATTCTCCACTCTTTCCCTCTCTTCGAGCTCACAAAATGATGGAAAATAGAGGAGAAAAAAATGGAAAATTATATGAAGAAAAGGGATTTAACAATCTCAGGTACTGCTTAAGAGATTGTCGTTAAAGCAGTTCCTTGACCACTAAAGTGGTAGGGTATTGGGCCAGGGGCATCACTAAAGCGGTGCCTTGGCTGCTAAAGCATTGTTTGCTAAGATGGGCACTGATTGCTTAAGTGTTCCTTGGATAAATAGCTAAGAATGCTAAAGAGATACTAATGTTGATAAAGCGACTACCACTTAAGAGGTTGCACCAGCAACCTGAGGCATCAGATTTTCTAAGTCCAAATTAGGCTCTGAACAAATGCTCCGGATTTATTCGGAACCTCATGTACGTAAACAAACTATACTACTATACTAAATTTAATATTTTAGACTTAATGGAACTATCAAAACTTTCATCTGAGATTGTTTAGACTAAATAGGAGTTCTATATCTGTAATGCCCTGAGTCTGTACCTCGGACGCTATACGGTGCTCATAATCCTGAAAGACCACAAGATAACCCATGACTGATACCTTCTACAATAACTGAATAATAATATGGTAAATATGCGAAAAATAGGTGAAAAGCTAGCCATAAGGTTCAATACTATAAATAATACTAAATATGGTATCACAATACCAAAACTGAACATCAATACTAAAAACTGAACAACTGTCTGAAAAATCCTCTACACTATCTGAACTGTGGAGTTGATGGGACAAGTTCCCAACTAACTCTGACTACTGAAAATGAACTGAAATACTGAAATAAATAATCACATCCTCAAACTATGAGGATCCACCACTAACTCTGTATGCTGAGAATCTGAACTACTAAGGGTGTTTGGGAGCCCGTGTATCTGAACCTATGATATAAGACATCATAGTGCAAAAAAAAGCATCCATCAGTACTTTGAATGTACCGGTATGCTTAGTGAGGTAGGTTGAAATACATGGATTCATATGTATGAGCAATAATAACTGGATATCATGAGTATGATTGAATGAGAGTAAATGGATGAATATGTAAACTATGCTGATATTGTAATAACACTGAATACTGGATTACTGGTAACTGAATGACTGTATCTGACAGTCTTGATTTTATGGAACTATACTGAGTCCCTTACTGAGTTGAGTGACTATGTCTGACAGTTTTGAATCTGCAGAATTGAACTGAGTTCCATACTGAGATAGAATCTAAAACCGAGACTTAGGAAGTAATCATCTAACCGACATGCCCCTTCTCTAACTGATTTGGGGTATAACCTATAACCCTAGTTGGAGAGGTTTTAATACCATGCCACGGGTAAGGACAAGTGCTGAGTCACCCTCATCTGGTAGGTGCTCTGAATAAGAATGCTGGTACCCTCAAATAAAGGGTAGATCACCTCATCAACCCTCAATTGGCAGATTAATGTCCCAACCTATGTTGGCTACGTATTTTTGGAATGCAAGAACTACTTCTAAGGATTTCACCCTCTACTGGAAGGTGAGTCCCTATTGTTGGGTTCACTTGATGCTGAATCCTACTCCCAACTGAATAGACACTGGACTAAATTCTAAAATGTACTAGGCTAGACTGAACTGTTACTGATCGCACTATATAACTGAACTGAACTGATTTTACTGAACAGAACTGGACTGATTTTGAGTTCACTGAGTTTCCCTAAATTCTGTAGCTGACTGAATTCTACTAATCGTGACATGACTAATACTGCTCTATGACTGACCATGGCTCTATACAAGCAGCTAAATTGTTGGGTATTAAATACCCAGGGGACTCGATAGCATAAACTTAAAAGACATGGCATAATCTTGAGACATGGTAACTACTACTTACTCATCATTCATTCATTTGGTCATTCAAGCACGGGAAAAGTCATCGTTTCCACCCCAAACTATACAAGAAAAGTCGAAGCCACACCTAAACTATACTACTGACCTATTATACACCTAAACTATACAAAAGTGAAACTTTTTACACCCTGGAAAGCATTATACCACTTGCACGTGGTGTGGTTTGCACACGCACCTACCACATCAGTCCCACGTCAGCATGATACGAAAAAAATAATAAATTTATTATTTTCATAAATTTTTCTTTTTTTTTTTAATTTAAATTCTTTTTCTTTCTTCTTCAATATCTAAAACCTCTATTGTTAAGATTTTAATTTTTTTTCTTTTTCTTCAATATCCAATACCTCCATTGTTATGAGCTCAAATTTCTTTTTCTTCAATGTCCAATTATAATTTCCCTCACTAAAGGTAGTGAAATTATGCAATTTCAATTGTTCTCATTATTTTTTTCTTTTTAATTTAAATTCTTTTTCCTTCTTCTTCAATATACAAAACCTCCATTGTTATCCAAAACCTCCATTGTTATGAGTTCAATTTTTTTTTCTTCAATATCCAAAACATCCATTGTTATGAGCTCAAATTTCTTTTTCTTCAATGTCCAATTATAACTTCACTACCTTCAGTGCCACACAATGCAAAACCTCACTACCTCAATAGTACTATAATTTCCCCCAAAACAAAAATCGTCAAAACACCAACAACAACCTCAATCCTCAAACAACAACAATAATGGACAGTGTTGATTAATTTTACAAGTCTCATCAAAAAAAATTTTGATCAACTTTTTTTCTAATTTCAATGATTTTCAACAAGATGAATAAAGAATTTTGAAAGTACAAGTATCACCAAATTGAATTGAACTTCTTCTCCCATGAACAAATTAATTTAGAAGTACATCAACAAGATGAATTGAATTTAGAAAGCAATATTTCAACTGCATCCGGTGAACCTTCTTCTCACTTCAACATGCTGATTCAACTTCTCTTTTTCTCTATAAAAACTACTATGGAAAAATCATTTTCGTCAAAAAAAAAAAGAAGCAGTGGTTGTGAATTGAAAAAAATGAAGAAGAAAGAAGATTGAGAGAGAAATAGAAAAAAAATAAAAATGGGATTGAAGGAGAGAGCATCTGTGTGGGGCTGGGCGCTGGGGTGGGGGTTTTAAAGAATAATTTTGTCTTTAGAAGCACTTTTTTATTTTTAATTTAATTTTATTTCCACGTCAGATCTAGGGTGTAAATAGTTTCATTTTTGTATAGTTTAAGTGTGTAATAGGTCACTAGTATAGTTTAGGTGTGGCTTTGACTTTTCTTGTATAGTTTGGGGTGAAAACGATGCCTTTTTCCTTCAAGCACACTTCCATGACATGAACTTGCATGCTTGCTAACATGATATAATTTCAATATTCCACTCACATGGACAATTCATCAAAAACTTTTGGGGCATAATACATGCACATACTACTAAAACAACATGTAGGCATTGTGATTCAATTCCAATTACACAATTCCAAGAGTTTCAGCATGAATTCACATGATTAAGCACACATCAATTAAATCTACATGAATCTTGTAATACATCATAAAATAGAAACCCAATTAAGTAATAATCATGAATACACTTTAATTTGAATCATGGAAATCATGAAATCACTCTACATGAGCTTTAAAAGAGTTTCTTGGACTCCAAGGGTGGAAGAAACCCTTGGATGAACACTTCACATACCTTAGTTGTTAAATTTTGGAATATTAACTGTGGAATCTTGAACCTTGAACTTGAATTTAATTCACATATGTTTTTGTTCTTTAGCAATTTATGAAAGAATGATTATATTTTAATAAAAGAGGGCTAAATTTCGTGTTATGGGGGCTGAAGGGCGTAGGAAAAAGACTTAATTAAAGCCTGAGGATGCGGCCTTTTTAATGACTGTAAACTGAACCATCGATGTGCAGGCCGATACACCGCGTCATTGGCATCGATGCGATAGCCAATGTGCCGCGTTAGGTCTGCGTCGATTCACTAGAATTAGACGCTGGGAGCTGGTGAAAACATTTATCAATGTAATAGTCGATGCGACGTATCAAGATCGTGTTGATTCACTGGTATAGAATTCGAAAGGTGCTTCAAACGAAGTTCGAAAAATCCAAAACTTGCCCGGGAACACCTATTGACATTCCTAATCCTGAATTAACTCAAATATCAACATTTAATAGACGTAAAAGTTGCAAAGTAAGATTACCAATTTTTGAAGTCTAAAATAACACTAAGTCTAAATACTTAGCTATAATTTTCTAAGTCTGGGACCCCTTAACAAGCTTAAAGGACTGAATTAAGCTAAGAATTTTTGCAGGGTCTTATAACATCTATAGTTTCATTTTTATAGAATCCACCTAATAGCCCAAAATGAGTTCGGATATCTTGAGACTTGAACCAAGGGTTCTCCTAGCCTAAAATCAATGTTCTGGAGATGATGGCACTTTCAAAATTCTTATTTGAGGTTGTTTAATAGGAGTTTTGGTCCGTTACCAATTCCTTGAAAGCTCCAAAATAGGAAAATGAGTCAAAAACCTAAACAAATTGTTCGATAACCAAATCAGTAGTTTCGGCAAGTCAAAAATTACCCGTAGTAGCTGTAGGAAGGCTTAAAATTCCAGAAATGTATGTAAATCAAAAAATAACCTAAAGGGTCATTACATTGCCTAATATAATGAGAACTAAAAGAGGAATAATAAAATAACACAAGGACTAAAAATATTATTTTCCTTTGGAAATAAGAACAAATACTTTCAGAAAGTGTAAAAAGCAACATTGATAGTAGAAACTTTACTCCCTCAAATTCATTAACTTTACGAGGCACTATTTCTATATTAGTTTAGTTTGGAAGGAGACATATTTCTATATTAGAAATGATTTCACTTTAAACTTCTCACCAACCTTAATTTCATATAATATCAAGATATATTTCAGATTATAAATTGCAAAAGTTTTTAAAAATTTTCTTAATCTCTATATCTGATCAAACAGGTAAATTACTAGTAAGTACTTATCTAACAAATCAAGTTGTTAATAGTATGCTATACTACTTCCTCTTTTTATTTTTCCGTGTTTATTATACTAAAAATAGTTATCTAACCTTATTTGTATAGTTTGGAAAATCAATAGAGAATATATTATTTTATGTTTATTTTACCATTAACATCTACATGACTTATGATTAAAAGGATTGATATAATAAAATAGTCCTTTTTTATTATTTAAAATAATTTTGATTTAAACTTCTTGTTAAACTTAATGGTATACAATAGCATGATATGTTTAAGATCATAAACTATCTTGTGTGTCAACTACAAAGTAAAATATGGATAATTAAAGATGAACGAAAGAGTACTACTTTTAAGTAGTTTTACTTACTTGATGAAGTACTTAGAGATGGATCCGAAAAGAATGCACCTGAAAAATCCCCAAATGCTGGTGCGTTACACGAAAATAGACATATCTGTTGAAAAATAGTTTACACAGCGGAAGCACACCAAAATCGTACTGCTTACATGAATTATCGACAACAAACATAAATACATAGTTTACACAAGGTGTGCTTAAAATTAATCATTAAATACCTCCTGAAGCGTGAGAAGATATCTTGAAGCAAGTTCATCTCCGAATCTGTGATCTTCTATAGTGATCCCAAATTCTTAGTCGAACTCTCCTAATATTTTGGTGGGCAAGTACTGAATAGAAATCTGAATTTTTAGGCTAGGAAATCCTATTTATAGAGATACTCTCTCTGTTAAAAGAGGAAAGAAAAATACATGTTTGTTTGTACTTGAACAAGAAAAGGCGGTGACTTCTCTTTTTTTTCATAAAAAATAAAATTCTAAATTCAAGTTTAATATGAGCATTGTCGGAACCAGGGAATTAATTACTGAGGCTTCCTATTTTGTAAATAATTTAAAATACTAATTTGAATTATTCTTGCCATAAGAAATTACAAATCATTCCACTAAAAATTTGTAATTGCACTCCTTTATTTTTTTTTGGAAATTTCCTATTAAACACTTATGTAATTTCCAATGTTAAGATTACAGATACTAATTAATAAATTAAATTACTAACAAATTTAATATAATGATTAATTTTCTTAAGAGCAACACCTAACTTATTTCATAAGTCGGATTCATAAATCCATCCACCAGTCGGGTTTACACATATAAGCTTCTCATAAAAGGTGTATCATTAATAATCTCTATGTTGAAACTTATTATTTCAACAATATATATTATTATCATCCAATCTACTAGGAATATTGATCTATCTCAGAATCTCACTTTTTAATAAATCAAAATAATAATAATATATACAGATCATATTAGTTATATCAAGATTAAGAATATAAATAAATTTAATAGTTTAGAGAATATATTTTATCAGTCAGTCTAAAACAACTATCTCTACTCAATCTTGTTCAAAACATACAAAATGCACTGGTACGAGATGTTAGAACTAAACATTCTCATAATCAAGATAAATTATATTTAATCACATGCTACAATTATTCAGATGGTTTGACCAAATTCTCTTTTACGATTGTGAACTATAACTTTAACTTATAAGAATCGAGGATTTAATCTTCTGTGTATAAGTGTAAATTCTATACACCAAATCATCTACTATATAAGTTGAGGACATATATATGATAATGATCTATTTAATGTAAGATTTTATTGAATTCAATACATAAATAAATAAACAATCGTTCAATAAACAATATCATATCAAAACATATGATTTATAGTATATCCTAACAATCTCCCAATTAGACTCATAATCATGCACCCATAACTCAAACACCCAATTCCTCTACATGCCTATCAAAAGGCTTTTGTAAAAGAGTCTGCCAAGTTGTTTTCTAATGTAATCTTTGCAACCACCACATCTCCTCTCTGTACTATGTCTTAAATAAAATGATATTTATGCTCAATGTGTTTTGTGTTCTTATGGATCTATGGTTTCTTTAATAGTATAATTTCACCATTATTGTCATAATAAATTATAAGTGGTGATCCTATCGCAGGAATAACCACCAAGTCTATGAGAAAGTTTTTGAGCCATACTTCCTCGGAGGCTACTATATACTCAACTTAGTTTGCTTGATGCTCCTCCAAACAATGGTTTCACCTTCCAAAGTAAACACATTTTTAGAGGTCTACTTTTTAGAGTCCTTGTCAAACTGAAAATCTGAGTCTATGTATCAATAGGCACCAACTTATTCAAATAGTAAACTAGAATGTAATCCCTAGTCCTTTTTAGGTATTTTATTATATTCTTAACTATTGTCTAGTATGCTCTTTCAAGGTTAGACTAAAATCTGCTAACCATGCCTATGGTAAAACAAATAGCAGGTCTAGTGCACAACATCGCATAGATGAGGTTTCCCATAAATGATGCATAAGGAACTTTCTTCATGTTTTGTATCTCCTCATGTGCCTTAGGAGATCCGTAGAAAGAAAAAATCTATGTCTAAAAGGATGAAATTCTTTCTTGGAATCATGAATGATGAACCTAGTAAAAACTATATCAATACAAAGAGCTTGAGATAAGCTTAACATCCTTTTCCTGTGATCACATAGAACTTTGATCCCAATAATATGAGCAGCTTCTCCAAATCTTTCATATCAGAATTACTGGATAACCATTCCTTAACTAAATTTAGCGAGCGCACATTATTTCTTATGAGTAAGATATCACTACATGCAACACTAGAAACACTACTTTGACTCTGTTCCACTTTTTGTACACAAAAGACTCATGACATTGCTCAGAACTAAAAGTATTTTCACATTGTCAAAACAAGTGTTCCATGCCCTAGAATTTTGCTTTAACCCATTAATGGATCTCATAAACTTGCACAACATATTCTCTTTTCCTTTTTTTAATAAAATTATCTAGTTGCAACATAAAAATGCACTTATCAAGACTTTTATTAATGAAAGTTGTATTGACCTCCATTTTCCAAATCACATAATCATAATGAGCAGCAATGGAAAAGAAAATTCTAATAGACTTAAGCATGGCTACAAGCAAAAAGGTTTTCATATAATAAACCCTTTCTTTTTTAGTAAACCCTTTTGCAACAAGCCTAGCTTTGTAAGTTTGCAGTTTTCTATCTACTCCTCTCTTTTTCTTATAGATCTACTTACACTTAATGGTTTGAATCCCTCTGCAAGTGGTTCTACAAGATTCCAAACTTTATTGGAGTACAAGGACTCCATTTCTAATTTCACAGAAATAGTTTATTTGTCAGCATCTTTATCATGTAGTGTTTCATCGTAATTCATGGGCTTGGTATTCAACTCAACAAGAATTTGCTCAAAAGACTCTCCTAATAGTACATACTGAGATATTTTTCTTATATCTCTCCTACTATGATGAGGTACTTCAGTTGTAAGGGTCGATATAGAGCTAACTTATAGCACCCCACAAACTCCTAGATAAGTTTCTATCCATTCATAATATATTTAAAGGCCCAAAAGCAATTATTTTAAATTATAGATAAGTGTCATGATCATTCACCTAGTGTGTAAAGTGCTTTCTAGGTGAATTATGGTCATAGGAAGCATTTAGAGCAAAGTTAAGTTAAGCACATTTATTATCGATTGAGTTTTAGTATTAAATCCTACAAGGATTAACTTTAAACAAGTATAACTTATAGAATATATAAATTTTTGGATATCAATACCAACTAAATTAAAGGTATTTGAATTCTCTTTCCAATGCATCTGATTTAACCTTAATCATATATTGGAGTAGAAAGTTATGCTCATTTTATTTGAGGGTGTCTGTCTGCTAAAGATTGATGACCTGAGTTGACGACCCATCAACTAGTGGACGAGCCATTAACTAAAGTTGTCAACCTTAAATAGTATTACTCAAAATTATCTAAATATTGATGACATGAGTTGATGAGCCATCAATGGGTTGATGAGCCATCAATCAAGCCGTCAGACAAGAAGTTTTGGTAAATTGTTTTAGTTTTCTTAGGGATATTTTTGTCCTTTTCTTACCTCCAAACCCTTACCCATGACTTAAAACACTCTTGAAAATATTATTTACTCATCATTCATCAATTTTTAATCATTATTTCTCCTCTCCACTCTCAAGAGAAATAAAATTATGATTTTTTCTCAAAGTTCAACTTCCAAGGCTCCAAACTTAAGGTTTTTTTTTCAAGATAAATATAAGCTCAGGTATGTGGGGTTTGAATAAGAATTTTATTTCATCCTTTTACCCAAAAACTCAGTTTTCATATGAATTTATGGATTTAATGAATAGGGTTCATCTCCACTTTACATGATTTTGAAACTATGATGCTCTCTTATGAATTAAACAATAATGATTATAAAAACTCATGGCTTACTCATATTTTTACTTGTATGGTAGATCTCGTGAAGGAAACTTTAGTATTTTGGCATGAAAATTCCATCAGTTGGTAAATGTGTATAATTTAGCATAATTCATCCAGTCTACAAGAAGTTCAAGCCTACTAGTTTAAATTACAGACTACTACAACATGATTACAATCTCAGTTTTGATCTTAGATCTCAAACATGATATAAAATTCACATATTTACATATGAACATGATTTAGAAACAAAGTCATGATTTATTTTCAGACTTATAAATTTACATTCTTATTTATGGTAAATTGTATATATTATGAGCACTAGTATATTTTAGGAGTAGTATTTAGCGCTGAGGAAATGCGGGTTTAGCGTACCCAAATTTTCAAACTACATTCCATCTTAGGTTAAAGGGGTACTCTTTAGTTGAGAGGGTCTCCCTTTGAAGGAAGTCCTCCTTAACTGAGAGTGTTTTTCCTCTCAAGATTGAATTCACTCTAAGTAAGGTTCTTTACCCTGGCAAGGTATAGAACTGATGTCATCCAAAACTATATCTTCTTAGAATTATAAAGTGGTTGAAGTCATAATATAGTAACCCAAATAGGTTGGGATCGATCCATAGGAAATAGGTCAAAACTATCTCTCAAACTTACTGAAATAGTTGGGTAGTGCAGAAAATAAATGGAGGGATTTGCTATAATCAATAAATAGTGACAAAACTTAAATGATTTTGGTTGTAAACAATCTTAAATGAACACTAGGATTATGTTTCCCCTGGCTTCTAAAGCTATAGGTTTATCATGATCCGTTGAACTAACTCAATATCTTGCATGCAGAATTTGATAAGTTCTATATCACCAACCATCTTGTGAACACCTTTATTGAATTTCACTCTTTACCTTTTGAGTCTTAGAGTGTAGCTTTACTAACCCTTATCCTAGATCCCAGATTAACTATTACCTTTTGAGTGTCAAGTTAATTAGATGAAATGGCAGAATTATAAGGTGGAGGCTAATCTCAAATTATTATTGTGATCCTCTTTTCCTAATCTCTATCTCTTTTTTGAAGTAAGTAGTGAATACAGGTGGGTTATTGACATTGGCCACTGCTAATAAAACTATTAAACTAAAGGTGATCACAATATATGTAAGAATGTTAGTTTGGAACAACACTATACTTCCCCTACTTTGTTAATCCGCCAAGGTTCCCACAACCCTAGCTAAGGAATTTAGCTACTCATTGTTACAACACAATTCATGGAGTTCGATGACGAAAACATATAATTAATCTAACAGTAATAAATGGATAAAAGCCAAAGCATCAAATCAATAAATCAAACAAATACCAAGAACAAGAGAATCCCAAGATCAAAAGTCAGTCTTGGAATCAAAATATATTTTTGAATAGTATTAGTGCATAAAATTGCCTCCAAAGGCATATATCTAATCCAAAAACATTATGAGGATATTTAAAGATTACATGGAAACCGTAGAAATCAAATACTAAACAAAAGAGGAAAACTTGAGTCGAATCTACCTACGGTGCCACTTACGGGCTGTAGGTTGCCCCACGTAGGTGACAGGGTGTTCAAAACTTCTGCATGATCTCTGAACTTCAACTTTTGGCACTTATTCTAGAACCTACAAGTTGTGGGTGGTACATACGGGACGTAGGTGCCCAATTGTAGGTAACAGGGCCAAAATCTCAACTTCTGAATCTCTGAAACTCATTTTTCGGATGCATCTTCTGGCACCTACACCGTGTAGATAGTACCTATGAGTCATAGGTTCCTACATAGGTAGTCCAAAACTTCAGTTTTCACTTTTTTTCTCTTATTTAGCTCGCAAAACCTGGTTTTTTGCGAAACACAACACAAAATACATCATATCTAACAAAAATAACAAACACATCATATCTAATAAAATGACCTAAGTAACTGCATATTTTTATAGTTTTAAGCATTGAAAGTTCTATGAAACCATAGCACATCAAGAACACCCTCCTCAACATAGGTCAGATGTTAGACTCCATATATCTCACATGGTTTATGTCAGTTGTAGGAATCTCCCATGGAAATATTTATTTCAGAAACTAAGTGTAACGGCTCGTTGACTTTACTAGATTATGCTTTGCTACTTATGATTTATGATATTTCAGATCTTATTTTTATTCATGAACATGGTGAGTCTATCAACACTTAGCATACATATTTTAAGTTTATGATTTATATTTATTTTTTACTTATTGCATTCACTTTCATAAACTCAGTATATTTTAGAAGTACTAAACACATATACGTTTGTATGGCTATATTATTTCATAATGTAGGTATCATTTATAGCTTACAACATCATGATCAGGCAGTTCATAGCATTCAGCTAGTAGATGATGAGTTCTTTTTATTCATGGACTCAAGTTGGGTTGTAGATTTAGCATTTAATTTTATTCATTTGTATTGACTAGAAAAGTGATGAGTGGTGATTTTACCACTCATTATCACTCAACATTCATGAACATTGCCTTGATTTCAATGAATAAATGAGACATATTTGTGAGTAAATGCACTAATATCCACTCTTTCCAGGTATAGAGTTAAAAAAATAGAAAGTTGTGGATTGGAGCTTACAATGATCAAAAGGGAGAAGGAAAAGTGCAGCTGAAGACTTGCAATGGAAGGGTCTCAGGTACCGCATACACGGATGTAAACTGTGGTCGCGTAAACACGGTCGCAGCCAGACCTGTGGGATCACAGCTTAACAGGGGAGTTCAGACCAAGGGCAAAATCAGAAATACATATGGCTAATCTCAATTTTGATAAAAAGACTCAAAACCTATCCTCAATAAGGATATTTTATCTTTCCCATTTTTTAGGTTTTAGTTCTAGACTTCATTGCCTCCATTTTTGGAGAAGAAAATATTGTATAAATTTTGGGTGAAAAATACATTGAAGACTTTCTAAGTGGAAGATTTTCTCACTTCCATTGTTGATATTGTGGGAGATACAAGTATAAGTAACATTCGCTTAGATCTTCAACAATTTATTTAAATAGATATTATGGGTATACCTATGCTTATTTATCTTATGTGTAGCTAAATCTCCCTCTTAGGGTTATGTGTGAATAGGGGTTTAACTGTGTGTGGGTTGTTATTGTTAGAATTTATTTGGTAGTTCATGTTTATGGGTTTTATCATTTCTATGTTATTTCGGTTGGGATTTGATGGGTGAAAACCTCAAATACCCACATGGGTTTGATGAGTGAAAGCTCCAAGCTCTTGAAAGTTCAAGGCCATCTTCGAAAGAAGGGTTTTGGGTGAACTTTAGGATTCCATATCATCCTCGAAACAGAGATGCAAAGACCAAAGAAATGATATACAATTATGTGTGTAGTTTGCTGAATTTTCACTATCTTAGACATAAGGGTGAATGTGAGGTTGACTATGCCATAGGTATCATCCTAGAAATAGGGATGCCTAGATTGAGGTTGTAGTTACCAATTGTTGAACACACCTATTAGGTATTTAAAATAATCAATGGGTAAAAGTTTGGCGTTTTGTTGAAAGACTAGCATCAAAATCTATAACCAAGCCTACTTATATTTGATTTACTAAATTGATGTTGATGAAAGAATCAATAGGTGAAAGTTTGGTGTTTTGTTGAAAGACAAGCATCAAAATCTATAACCAATCCTACTCATATTTGATTTACTAAATTGATATTGATGATTAACACCCACTTGTCACTCCATTAGTAGTGCATAATCCCAAGATTCTTGCCTAATTATTAAAACTCTAATTATTTGTAGTCCCAAATTTATACTAGAAAAACCCAAAAAGAAATACTAGTGTAGGATCCTATCTCCCCCATTTTATCTGTTTGTACCATTGGTTTGAATTTAACTTGTATCTATCATTTCAAATTAATTTGATCGCTACTCACATTGTTCCTCGTGAATTCGACCCCGACTCCAAAGTTGGATAAATATATTAATGACGACCATCTTACACTTAAATTAACATGTAAGTTGAGAATTATCAAATAGCTAGGGGTCATGTTCGGCTACGTATAGTCAGTACTAGTGGTGGATTCATAGACAGTTAGACAGAGTTAATGTATTTAGTTTGAGTTCCCTTTTGTACAATCCAGAGATGTAAATGTTTTTAAATAGTATTATATTGAACAAGTTAAGCTAATGACATTGATTTTACTTAGTATTTCCATTTTTATGTATTTGTAATCATATTCTCTTAATATGTCAGTACCATGGGTTAGCTTAGGATCACATTTGGTTCTAAGAACCATGTGACATTTGGGGGATAGTCTCAGAGCATTACAAACTTGGTATCAGAGAACAGGGGACGTTTGTACTTTTTTAGAGAGGCTACAGGGCATTTAGTAAATATTATTCTTCTTTCATACTCCAATTTATGTAGTAAAGTTGTCCTCTTAGAAACTTATGTCGATTCATGTGTTACTCTAAATTCCTCCAACTATGACTTATCTTTGAGTTAATATAAGCAGTAAATTTCAATTCCTCCTAATATGATGCTCCTAGATTAACTATCAAAAGCTTTATAAATTGAGAAAAGGGATTGAGAAAAGCCCGTTAGTGTTTATTAAGTCCTTTAATTTGAAAGCTTATGTCCTCATCCATATAAGGTGTACTGTTAAGACATAATATGATATGTATTCAAATTCCTCTTTAACTCTTTATTACATATAGCACCTATGAGAGGAGAGAGTATGTATCTACATTATTGAATAGAGTTTTTATTCAAGGGATAGTGTAACTTAGTGTGTTATGATCCATACGTAGTAGAGCAACCTCCGAGTTGGGAGTATGGATTTTAAGTATAGTGACAAAATAGGTGGTGATAGCAATGGGTTACGAGTATATTGATGGATCTATGTATGTTTAAGTTATGATTGAGATGATATATCTTTGGGTATTAACTAAGGGGTAGCAAGTGTTGTTTAGATTTCATGGTGGAAGGTAGAGAAGGAGTTATTAGTTAAGGTGACTTGGGTTATGCTTGGAGTAGGAAAGAAGTTCTTGATGGTGTTTCATTGTTTCAGAATAACATAGGTCATTAGTGAAAGTATTAGTTGTTATGGATTGATAATCTAGACTTTTTTTAATGACTATGCAAAGGAAATTTATTGATGCTTATAATGCTATGAATATAAATTAGACGTTTGGATATATAAGTAGTGGGATGTGTGAAAGGAGGATATGCCCATGGATTATAATCAAATACACTGTAAGAGTAGGATCAAATATTATTATCATGAGGTCCTAATGGACTAGTATTTCTTGATGTTTTTTATATAGCTGCCAAGAAAAAATAGTATGTGATGTTATGTTATTAATCATGTCTAGTATTAGACACTAAATTTGAACAGTGGATGATCATCAAGGTAGAAGTAATGATTGTTTGTGATAGTGATGCCAGTTATATGGAAGTGAGCTAGAAGGTTTGAAATAATGTATGCAAGAATTTACGTTCATTCATAATTAAGTATGATAGTGTAGGTATAATGTAGAGGTATACCCAATGTAACATGTGGGTGCATGATTTTTTAAGATTGTTAAGTGTTGTATTTTCTTACACAGTACCCTTGAGTTGATAAGAGTGAACAAGGCTAGCTATTTAGTATATAGTGTTCTTTATAGCCAAATTAAGGAGTTATGTATAAATGAAGTTGAGTCTTTTGGTATAATTTTAATTCTCATGGTTTTGGAAGAAAGTATAAATCTAGAGGTGTGATATTAGCAAACTATGAAGAGAATGGCAGATTATGTATATATGGAAGAAAGTATGTGTACCAAGAAGAGTGTAAGTATATGATGATGATTATCGAAGTTAGAGAAAGTTAAGGATGGTATATATGAACAGAGTGTCAAGAATGAAGCTAGTATTTTCCAAATATTGTTTATCCAGGTGACTTTATCATTCATATGTAGACCGTTAGAATAAATAAATTACGACTCAGTCTTGAGGATATGGACTAGGACCATAGGCTAAGAATGTCAAATTTAATTTAAGAGGGAGATGATAGGGTGCAGAACCGAATCAAGTATTGTGAATTAGATTGTGATGCATGTCAATAAGATTTATAATGAGCTAGTGATTCATTCTTACTCTGGCATATTCTTCGAATTTCAATCATTATAAAGCTCTACCCATGTCTGGCATGATAAAGCCATACCCATGAACTATACTTATACACTTCATACATAGTCATGTTCATTCTCAGATCTTAGTAAAAGAAATAATAGCTTAACTCCGTGATCCTAGTCATCCCCCATGAATCTATAAATTCCAGTCCTATGTTAAGTAACTTATGATATTTATAAATTCAAGGCTCAGGCTAATGAAGATACTACTCTAGTCTTTCCAGTGGATCCTTCCCTATGAATGGAACGAACCAAGTATTAGTGAGGAATAAGTTCATACCATCCATACATAGTGTTTTAACCCCTGAACTCATGATATACCCTTAATGGAAAGTGAAATTCACATTTGCCATGTATGTCCTAAGTTTAGATATCTTTACTAATCCATGCCGTTGAGACTCTATTCCTCAAGCCTCAATTAAGAGTTAAAGTTATGTGTAATATTCTTTCATGATTTAGTTCCTTATGTTCTTGTAACGACCCGAACCATGGCCTGGACATGATGGGCATCCCAAAATCACCGAGGACTAGGGACCACCCCCTTTGCCTGACCATACAGAACATGCATAACCACATGATAGCGGATAAGTTCCAAACATATAACAAGACAGAGTAAATATTAACTCAAAATTCTATGAATGTCAACAACCAAAACCCGTCCACGGTAACCCACAAAACCACTATACCATAAAAATAACCTACGTCGGGACATGCCCTCAACTCTGATAATGACAATGACAATGATAATCTTAACGTGAAATTTTTTATTCTAAGTCATGAAAGAAAACTAATGAAATAATCAATTCTTCCAAATAATGGGATCTCACCATTTCACCGCAAATGACCGACGAACCGAGTCGATCCACCTACACTATGCAGGAAAAGTAAGATTGCCTACAACCCTATATCACATGGGGATACAGCGTTCGGAGATGGTTAGTGGGTTGAGCACTAGGATGTAATTCAAGAGTAAAGGGTAAGATAATGTCATGATCAACAGTTCAAAATCAGTCAAAATCGAATGCATATAACTATATGCAAATACATATATATCGCATGCTGGGGTAGGGAACAAGGTTTAGCATAAATTGTAAAACCTTAGCTTGAGTTATGTAGCTTAACCATCATAAATCATCCCACGGGCTATATGGGTCTAGTGTCTCCCCCTAGTCGGTCCCCAATGCATGTTAGCCACACGAATTAAGAATATTATATAAGGTCAGGGAATCCTTGTACCCTATGCCAGCCATGATACAAATATATATATATATAGTATGTGTGTGTGTGTGTGTGGCATAAGCACACAGTCATCAAGACCAACCCTCATGTCAACAAATATGAGTTTCTAGTATCAATTCTTTGGGACTCACGCCTTCACGGCTAGCTATCACAACCCCCTTTAAGCCCAATTAAAATATTTAGCACATAACCTATCCATTAGTTCAAGGAGTCAATCATTAAAGCATTATTAAAGGGTGTTGTCATATCGACTATAGCTTACAAGAGAATGTTATTAAGCCAACACTTTGGGGAAACCTCGTACCCCAAACTCCATTATTAAAATCAACTGGGGGATTCCTTGTATCCCACAAGGTTTTGAAGATCATTATTATCCACTTGAGGGAATCCTTCTACCCCATAAAGTTTTCAAAGCCATCCTTTAATATTTTTCCATTTATGCCATGCATTAGTTATAAGGAAATAAGTCAATCAAATTGATAAATCACATTCCAAAACCAATTATGCAAGTGGGTTGGGATTATTATCAATTTCAATACAAAAATTCAATTATCTCGAGAATCCTTGTACCCCGAATTACATTGTTCACAAGTTTAGGAAATCCTTGTACCCCTAAGTTTATTCACCATTCCCATGTACTCCAATGAGTGTACAAAGCAACAATTTAATGCTTAATAAACCAATAGTAATCATGGGAAAAACATTCAAACAATTTATATCCAAACCCTCAACCCATCATTCAAAACCCAACATCAAACCATGTGAGTAATAAACCAATTTCATGCCATTAAGAAAATACCAGTGTAGGGAAAAAGATATGTTCCTTAATCACCAAGGAATTTGAAGAAGAAACCACCCTTAGAGCCCTAGATGACCACTTCTCTTTAAACCCTAACCTTGTCTTTAATGTGGAATTTAAGAGAGTAAAGAGAGTGTTTGATATGTTAAACTATTAAAAGTAAACCCTCTTTGGTGCTTTATGGATGTGGGGTCTAAGTGAGGAAGGAGGGAAATTACAAAGAGACCCTTACTAAAAGCTAAGAACTTTACCGTCCAGTCATTACGAGTCACCCTACGACTCGTAACGACTAGCTATGAGTCATTACCTTGACTCATAGTCAAGACAGTTTCCCAAGGCATCCAAATTGTTAACCCTATGACTCCACTATATGACTCGTAAGTGACCCTAAAATTCGTAGGGTCATAGTCATAACCCAGACAGAAGCATTTGGGGTACACACTGGTCACCCTACGATTTGGACACCACGAATTGTAATAAGTCTTTACGAATCATAACCTTTAGTCGTAGTCACAATAGAAAAACCTGGCTAGCACACTCATCTGATTGTGATTGGGGCTTTAATACCCATAATGACACCCTATGACTTGTAGGGAGAGTAGTAGTCAAGGTAATGAGTTCAAGCACCCAGAAATTTTTAGGGACCAAAATCCCAAGGTGTTAAATTTTCCCCCTTAGGATCATTCGTCCTCGAATGATGAGCCAAGGCATTCGTTAGAATGATTTAACACAAAACACAACCATACTTACCTTTAACAAAGACAGAAAATAATGATGTTAAGGAACACATACCTTAAGCATGATTATCCAGAACGAGGAACAAGAATCGATATTTGGACTTTATGTCCTCTTCGGCTTCCCAAGTAGCTTCTTCAACCTTATGGTTCCGCCATAGAACCTTCACTGAAGCCACATCTTTTATCTGCAACCGATGGACTTGGCGATCTAAAATCTCAATCGATACTTTTTCGTAAGATAAGAAATCTAAAATACCTACACTCTCCAAGGGAACTACCAAGGAAGGATCGCCCACGCACTTCTTCAACATCAAGACATGGAAGAACGAATGAATGGAACTCAAACTAAAAGGCAAATCCAATTCATAAGCCACATTACCCACTTTTCTCAAAACCAAATACGGACCCACATAACGGGGACTGATTTTTTCCTTTTTTCTAAACCGCATCCCTCCTTTCGTGGGAGACACCTTTAAGAACACCAAATCACCCACATAAAACACTAAATCTCTTCACCTTACGCCCTCATTAGACTTTTGGAAACTTTGGGCAGTCTTAAGCTTTTCCTTTATTACTTTCACCTTCTCCATGGCCTGATGAACCAAGTCAGTACCAAACAACCCAGCCTCACCAACCTCAAACCACTCAATAGGAGAATGACACCTTCTACAATACAAGGCCTAGAAAGGAGCCATCTCGATACTAGAGTGATAACTATTATTATAAGCAAACTCGATGAGAGGAAAATGGCTAACCCAAATACCACCAAAGTCAATCATACATTCCCCTAGCATATCTTCCAAAATTTGTATAGTCCTTTCCACTTGTCCATCCATCTAAGGGTGGAAAACGGTGCTAAGGTTCACCTTAGTCCCCAAACCTTTCTGAAATGACCTCCAAAAGTGCGATGAGAATTGAGTACCTTGATCAGATAGGATAGAAATAGGCGCACCATGCAACTTGATGATTTCCTGAATGAACATCTTTGCATAGTCCTCGGCAGAAAAATTAATCCCCCAAGCAAAAAGTGAGCAGACTTAGTCATCCTATCCACAACGACCCAAATGGAAAAAAAAATAATGGTGAGACTGCGGAAGACCAGTAACAAAGTTTGTATTAATCACTTCCCACTTCCACACAAGCAACTCGATCTCTTGAAACAACCCACTGAACCTCAAGTGATCCACCTTCATTTGTTGGCACACCATGCCCTTAGCCACAAAATTGGCCATATCTCTCTTTATGTTGTTCCACCAATAAATTTCCTTCAAATTATGGTACATATTTTTCAAACCAGCATGAACTGTATACCTCATCTCATGAGCCTCAGTCAAGATCCTTTCTTCCAGAACATCAATATTAGGAAAACACAACCTACCTTAGAACCTCAAGGTACCATCACCATCAATCTCAAAAACTATTACTTTCTGTTGGCCCACATCATCCTTGATTTGCATCAAGACAGGATCCAAAACCTGCTTCTCTTTTACCTCAGCACCAAGAGATGATTTTACCGCCTCTTGAACAAATATCCCTCCATCTTTAAAATCTAAAATACAAATTCTAAAGTAAGCCAAACGGTGAATATCCTTCTCTAATCTACACTTTTTCTTATCCACGTGAGATAGACTCCCCATAGATAACCTGCTAAGAGCATCAGCCACTACATTAGCTTTACCTGGATGATAATGGAGCATATCATAGTCCTTGAGCAACTCAAGCCATTTTCTTTGCCTGAGATTTAAATCTTTCTGGGTGAATACATACTTCAAACTCTTATGATCTGAATATAGGACAACATGAAATCCATACAAATAATGACGCCATATATTTAGAGACTTTTAACCACAGTTAATAACTCCAAATCATGAGTCGGATAGTTCTTCCCAAGCTCCTTAAACTGCCTAGAATCATATTTAACTACCTTGCTATGTTGCATTAATACAGAATCTAGTCCCACACGAGATGCATTACAATAAACAACAAAACCATCAGTACCCTCGGGTAGGGTCAAAATTGAAACAAAAGTCAACTTATACTTTAACTTCTCAAAGCTTCCCTCACAAGCATCTGACCACAAAAACTCTATCTTCTTTCTAGTTAACTTCATCAATGGAGCATCAATCAAAGAGAAGATCTCCACAAACCTCCTATAATACCCCCACAAAAACCAAAAAGCTCCAAATATCAATTGGATTCATGGGCCTAAGCCACTTCTTAACCATCGTAATATTTTGTAGATCCATCATGATCTCCTCACTAGAAATAACATGACCCAAAAAAGTAACAACATTCAACCAGAACTAACACATCAAAAACTTAGCATACAAACGTTGATCCTTGAGTGTTTGCAACACTATACGAAGGTGATCGGCATGATCCACCTCAATCTTAAAATACAATAGGATGTCATCAATAAATACAATGATTAATAAGTCCAAAAACTGATGGAAAACCCGATTCATAAGATCCATAAACACCACTGGTGCATTATTCAAATCGAAGGACATCACCAAACACTTGAAATAACCATACCAAAAAATAGTCTTAGGGATATTTGCCATCTTAATCTTCAACTGATGATAACCCGACCGAAGGCTAATATTAGAAAAGTATTTAGCACCCTGAAGCTAGTCAAATGGGTCATCAATCCTAGGAAGAGGATACTTATTCTTCATTGTCACCATATTTAATTGTCGTAATCTATACACATTCAAAGGAATCCATCTTTCTTAAGCATGAAGAGAACTAGAGTATCGGACAGAGAAATACTAGGGCGAATAAAACCCTTATCAAAGAGATCTTTCAACTGCTTCTTAAGATTCCTCAACTCATGTGGAGCCATTCTATAGGAAGGGATAGATATAGGATGAGTATCCGGGAGAAGATTGATTCTAAAATCAATCTCCCTATCTAGAGAGACACTAGGAAGATCACCGAGAAGACCTTAGGAGATTCATTAACCATATGAATGGATTGTAAAGATGGACCCTCCATTAGAATCTTTAACCCAGACTAAATGATAAAGACACCCTTTGGAAATTAACTTTCGGGCTCTAAGATAAAATATGAACCTTTTCTTAGGCACTAGGAAACTCCTTTCCCACTTAATAACTGGCTCATTAGGGAATTTTAAAATGACTTTATGGGTCTGACAGTCTAAAGAGGAATAACACAAATGGAGCCAATCCATCCCTAAGATAACATCAAAATCCACCATATCCAACTCTACCATATCTACCAAAGTTTCCCTACCACTGGGGTAGATATAGGAAAAGGGTCAAAAATAAACTCGACCCTAAAACCAAAATAATTGGCCACATATGGGGTCATATAAGAAAGAGTAGACCTCGGATCAAGAAGACAATACACATCATAGGAAAAGAGTTATAACATACCAATGACAATATCTGGAGATACCTCAAAATCCTGAGGGTAGCAATAGCATACAGATAATTTTGACCAGTGTCAGTACTAGAAGTGGCACCCTTTGGTGCAGGAGATGATGAAGTATAAATAAGAACCTTATTGGATCCTTAAGCAACCTTACCCATAGGGCAATTTCTCTGTATATGTCCAGGTTGACCATAATTGAAAATTAATTCCTTCTCTCACCACAAAAACCATGATACAACTAAATACAAAGTCATCATGGAGGATAAAATAGAGTTGACTGGACCTCAGTGGCCTGAAATTGGGCACCTAGTTCCCTAGGACCATCACTACTCTAAAAATGATGATCATCGAATGGCTTTAGATAAGTATCACAACCCATCATATAGGAACCAAAATTTCCCCACTTCTTCTTAGACTATTTTTCACCATCTCTACCACTCTGTTGCTGGCCTTCGCCCTAATTTGAATACTAAAACTTTTTACTCTATCTCTCCCACATCTTTGTTTGCTTTTTTTTCCTCTTGAACTTGTTGCACATACACCACAAGTCTAGAGATGTCCATGTTCTTGTTAAATAAGGTAGCCTTGCTCTCCAAAATTAAATATTGGGATAACCTAGAAATAAATTTACCCATTCTATCCCTCATGCTGGACACTAACTCGAGAAAATATTGGGATAACTAATGGAATTTCAAGGAATACTCTTTCACGGTTATTTTTCCTTGCTTCAAATTCATGAACTCCTGAGTTTTTGCCTCCTTCAACTCTTGAGGAAAGAAGTGATGAAGAAAAGTACTTGAAAATTTATCTCACAAAGCTGACTCAACATTATCACCCCTAAGCTATTCCAATTCTTCATACCACTGATATGCTACATCCTTTAACTGATAAGAAGTGAATTCCACACCTTCTACATCAATATCATGCATAACTCAAAAGATATTCTCCATCTTATCTGTGAAACTTTAAGGATCCTCCTCAAACTTAGAGCCAGTAAAGGTTGGAGGATTGAGACTCATAAATTTCCCGACTTGAGTAACCTCAGAAGAACTCATAACAGTACCAATGGGACTAGACTGACATGATTGAGATATCACTAACTAGGTCAACAGATGAATAAAATGATGAAACTTGGCATCGATAATATCTCTTTGAGGTGACTGAGCGTAAGCGGTAGTATCTAGAAAAAGATCAGTAGAGACCGGTAGAACTCTATAGGATAAATCAAAAACAATGACTCTCAACCGAGTCTATACCCTAGAGGTAGGATGAGTTTCATCCATATTGTCCTCAGGCGGGACAGATGAGTTTTTATGAGTATCAGATCTTCTTGGAGGCATAATGTAAAAGGCAAACAAATGGGTATTAGAGAAAATTCAAGACCTTAGACTCTATAGCTCAAAAATAGGATGATAAGAAAGAGAAACATTCCTAAATGTCTCATAGCCTCTCCCTTATAAGTGTGGCACGCTACACACCCATAAAGAGACTCTACTTGACATGGATTTATGGATACCCAATGACACTAACCTAGGCTCTGATACTATTTTTATTATAACTCAAACTAGGGTCTGGCTGTGATGGCCATCCCAAATCCACCGAAGACTAAGGACTACCCTTTTTTCCTGACCATATAGAACACACATAACCACAAGACAGCGGATGTGTTCAAAACATATAAAAAGATAGAATAAATAGTGACTTAAAAGTCTATGAAAGTAAATAACCAAAACCCATCCACAGTAATCCACAAAGCCTCTATACTAGAAAAACAACCTATATTGGGATATGACCTTGACTCTAACAATGATAATGTTAATGTGAAGTCTTTAATTCTAATTCATGAAAGGAAACTGATGAACTGATCAGGTCTTCTAGAGAATAAAGCTCACCACCTCACCACAACTGATCGATAAACTGAGGTGACCCACCTAATATTGTACAGAAAAGTAGGATTGCCTATGGAACCTGTATCACATAGGGATAAAGCATCCAAAAAAGGTTAGTGGGTTGAGAACTAGCATGTAACTAATGATTAAAGGGTAAAATAATGTCACGATCAATCATTCAAAATAGGTCAAAATTGAATGCACATAATCGTATGCAAATACATATATATCACATGTTGGGGTAGGGAACAAGGCTTAGTATGAAATATAAAATCTTAGCCTGGGTTGTGTAGCTTAAACTTCATAAACTATCCCATAGGCTATATAAGTCCAGTGTCTCCCCATGGTCGGGCCCCAAGCGTGTTAGCCGCACAATTTAGGGATATCATAGAAGGTCAGGAATCTTTGTACCCTATGCCAACCATGATACAAATATATATATAGTATGACATAAATACATGGTCATCAAGACTAACCTTTATGTCGGAAAATATGAGTTTCCAATATCAGTTCTTCGGGACTCACACCTTTACAACTTGCTAACATAACCCTCTTTAAGAACAGCTAAATATTTAGCATATAACCTATCCATTAGTTCAAGAAGTAAATCATTAAGGCATCATTAAGTGGTATTACCATACTGACTATATCTTGCAAGTGAATGTCATTAACCCAACACTTTGGGGAATCCTCGACCAATCATTCAAAACCCAACATCAAACCATGTGAGTAATAAACTAATTTTATGCCATTAAGAAAATACTAGTGTAGGGAGAGAGATACATGCCTTAATCTCCAAGAAATTTAAAGAAAAAACCACCCTTAGAGCCTAGATGACCACTTCCCTTAAAACCCTAACCTTGTCTTGAATGGGGAATTTGAGAGAGTAAAGAGAGTATTTGATATGTTAAAGTATTGACAATAACCCCTATTTGGTGCTTTATGGACCTATGGTCTAAGTGGGAAAGAAGGGAAATTACCAAGATGCCCTTACTAAAAATTGAGTATTTTATCGCCTAGTCATTATGAGTCACCCTACGACTCATAACAACTGGCTACAAGTCATTACCTTGACTCGTAGTCAAGACAGTGTCCCAAGGCACCCAAAATATTAACCCTACAACTCTATTATACAACTCGTCAAGTGACTCTACAATTCGTAAGGTCCGAGTCATAACCCAGACAGAAGCATTTGGGGTACACACTAATCACCCTATGATTTGGATAAAAAATTTGTAATGATTCTTTATGACTTATAACCCTTAGTTGTAGTCACAATAAAAACATTTGTCTATCATACTGATCTGACTACGATTGGGTCTTTAAGACCTATAATGACACCCTACGACTCATAGGGAGAGTCGTAGTCAGGGCAGTGATTTCAAAAACCCAAAAATTTTCAGGGACCATAATCCCAGGGTGTTATAACTCTAGCCCTTTAGTGACCTTTCTTATGTTAAGATAATGGTAATGAAAATGATTAAACACTAGTTTAGATGAGAGAGAATAGATGTTCTTTATTAAGGTAAATTATTGTGTACTTGTTTTATCTAAGGTTATAAATATAGAGAAATATCAAAGAAAAAATATAGTATATGTAATAGTTAGTTGAGAATTTTTAGTGTGACTTTTTGGAGATAATTCATAAAATTGTTATTAAGAGAGATGTTAGAAAATATGAGAAAAAAATATTCCTAGATAGGTTGGTTGCCTAGAAGTTTATATGTGGTTATAATGATAGCCTTAAATATTGTGTTGGGATACAAGTGGATGAATGAATTGTGCACTAGTTAATTCCAAATTAGAGCTCCAAGCTAGTGTTGAAGTGGTAAGGAGTACTTTAGATGAGGGCTCTAAAAATACAAAGGATATTTAATCCCATAGTTTAAACTAGTATTATTGTGTCATGTGCAGTACCTTGTGACTGAATTAGGATTGAACATGGTGAGAGTATGTAGTTCTACTCAGACTTTGGTTGGGGTAGTCACATGTACCCATGTGAGAATTATAAGTTGCATCAAATGAAGTTTAGTATTTAAGAGGAAAAGTAAAGTTGAGAAGAGTGGTTGAGAAGTATAGTTAAACTTGAAAGTTAACAATTGCATCGCCTACGGCATAGTAATCCTACTCTTGTTTTTTCCTTATATGCCTGTATTCCATGATATATAATTTTAGACAAAGGATGTCTCATGATTAAGTTTATACTATCTCTACTATATGAACCTATATCAATGAATTTGACTAGTTAAACTATGTTGTGATTCTTTATTCGAATTCCATACTTAGTTTATGCCCTAATTTTTTTCCCTCGATTGTTATTAGAAATTATGATAAGGTGAGTTTAAGGAAACTCATATTCCCTTCTTAGTAACTCTTGTAGATTTTAGCACATTAGCTATCACATCGCAGTTCTATATGTACGATTGTGTTATGAATGCTTCAATTGAGTTCTAATTTCTCAGCATGAATTAGCTTCTTATGGTCAATCAAGTTAGCTCAAAAATTAGTTTCATGTTATGGGTTTCATCTTTTCAATTTAGCAATATTCTTCATTTGCAGACATGATGGCCAAGTACCCTTATTTGTTCAATCCTGGCAATGATCCAATATGAGTAATAAATTTCCCTTCTAGTATAGAGATTTTCTAAATTTAGGTCTATATTATTCCATAAGGTTCCTATGTATGTGTTTATGTCCCATACATATCAACTGAGTCAATACTTAATTAAAAGGTGATTCTAGTTATGAAATATGATCAATTTTAGATATTCAGTTTCAAGTTAATAACTATATTCTTTTCACCCCAATATCAGTCTTCATTAGAGGACCAATAATCTCAAAGAGGAGATATTGTAACACTCCACAAACTTCTAGCTAAGTTCCTAACCATATGTCATATATTTAAAGACTTACAAGCAATTATTTTAAACCATAGATAAGTGTCATGATCATTGACCTAGTGTGTAAAGTGCTTTCGATATGAATCATGGTCATAGGAAGCATTTAGAGCAAAGTTCAGTTAAGAGCATTTGTTATAGATTGAGTTTTAGTATTAGATCCTACAAGGTTCAACTTTAAATGAGTATAACTTCTATAATATATAAAGTTTTGGAGTTCAAGACCCACCAAATGAAAGGTACTTGAATCCTTTTTCCAACGCATTGGATTTTACCTTAATCCAATATTGGAGTAGAAAGTTATGCTTATTTTATCTGAAGGTGTCTATCTGTCAAAGATGATGACCTGAGTTGACGAGCCATCAATTGAAGTCATCAACCTTAACCAGTAAAGCTCAAAATTAGCCAAAGATTGATAACCTTAGTTGACGAGCCATTAATAGGTTGATGGGCCGTCAACCATGTCATCAAACGAGAAGTTTTTGTAATTATTTTGTTTTCTTAGGGATAGTTTGGTCCTTTTCTTACCTCAAAACCCTTCCCTACTACTTAAATTACTTTATAAACATTATTTACTCAGTATTTATTGAGTTTTCATCACTCTTTCTCCTCTCCACTCTCAAGAGAAATAAATTAGGACTTCATCTCGAAGTTCAACTTTCAAGACTTCAAACTCAAGTTTTCCTTCAAGATATATATAAGTTTAGGTTTGTGAGGTTTTAACAAGAATTTTCTTTTTTCCTTATTCCCGAGAACTCAGTTTTCATATGAATTTACACATTTAATGATTAGGTTTCATACTCACTTTTTATGATTTTGAATCTATAATGCTCTCTTATGAATTAAATTGTAATTATTATGAAAATCCATGGATTTCTCATGTTTTTACTTACATGGTTGATCTTATGAAGTGAATTTTAGTATTTTGATATGAAAATTTCATAAGTTGGTAAATGTAAAGAATTTAACATAATTTATTGAGTTTATAAGAAGTTCAAAATTACCAGGTCAGATTATATGCTATTACAGTATGATTACAATCTTAGCTTTAATCTTATGATCTCAAACATTATATGAAATTCAGATATTTACTTATGAACATGATTTATAAATAGAAGCATAATTGGTTTTCAGACTTATAAATCTATATGCTTATTTTATGGTGAATTTCACACATTATAAGCACTTGTATGTTTTGAGAGTAGTATTTAGCACCGAGTGAATACAGGTTTAGCATATCCAAATTTTCAAACTACGTGCCACCATAGGTTAAAGGGGTCCTCATTAGTTTAGGGTGTCTCCCTTCAAAGGAAATCCTCATTATTGAAAGTGTCTTTATTCTTAAGAGTGAATTTACACCAAGCAAGATTCTTTACCTTGTCAAGGTATAAAACACACTCCTTAACATGGGTCAGACATTGGACTCCATGTTGCTCACATGTTTTATATCGGTTGTACGAATCTCCCACAGAAATATTGGTTTTCGAAAATAAGTGTAACACTGACTTTACTAGATTATTCTTTACTACTTATGTTTTATGATATTTCATATTTTAATTTTATTCATGAACATGGTGAGTCTATCTACACTTAGCATGCATGTTTTAAGCTTATGATTTATATCAGTTTTTACTTATTCCATTCACCCCATGTACTCAGTATATTCTAGAAGTAATGACCACATATATGTCTACGTGGATACATTATTTTAGTACAGGTATCAGTTGTAACTCACAACATCATGATCATGCAGGTTGCAGTTTTTAGCCAACAGATGATGAGTTCTCTTTATTTAAGGATTCAAGTCAGTTTGTAGATTTAGTATTTTATTTTATTCATTTATATTGGTTGGGATTAGTTGGGGGTCATGTCCCAGTTACCTATAGTCAGTATTAGTAGAGGCTTCATAGACAGTCAGTCAGAGTTGATATATTCAAATTTTCTTTTCTTTTGTACAATCAAGTGATGTAAATATTTTTAAACAGTATTCTATTGAGCAAGTTCAGCCAATGACATTGCTTCCGCTTTGTATTTCCATTTTATATATTTTTATTCAGTTGCTCATAAATTATGTCAGTACTATAGGTTAGGTTGGTATCACTTATGATTCTGAGCACCGTGTGGCATCTAGGGATAGTCTCGGGGCATTACACAACTACATTATTATGATCATGTGGTTGAACCACATCATTTGCTGGATATTAACTCTCTATATTATATAGCGTTGGGACATCAATGAATTATCCTTATCACCTTGTGGTGTTGGGACATCAATTACTTATTCCTCTAGTACACGCTCATAAGTTTGATGCAATAGATTTTCAGGAACTTGTACTTGTGGAACTGTATGTGTATTAATATCTCTCCCACTTATAAAGTGCAATAATATGTTAACTCTGACATCTGGAGTTTGGATTCGGTTTTCATTGTCATTATTAAGTTGATTCATTACCTCATTGTTTAATTTTCATAAAATTAGTTTACTTCTGGAATATAATTTGTTAAAAATCTTCGTCTATAAACTTGGCATTGGTACTTACAACAACCTTCTTGTCTTTATAATTGTAAAATAGTACACATTTCATTCCTTTAGGGTACCCAATAAAAACATATATTTTTTATCTTGGTTATAATTTTTCTACTATTTCTTTCAGCACATGTGCTGGACATCCCCAAATTTGAACATATTTCAGACTAGGTTTACGTCTAGTCCACAATTCTATGGGTGTCATGGGTACTGAATTGGAAGAAACTAAGTTCAAAATATAATTTACAGTTTCTAGTGCATAACCCCAAAACGAAGAAGGCAAATTAAAGTAACTCATTATAGATCTAACCATTTTTAAAAGAGTCTTATTTTTTCTTTTCTGCTACACCATTCTTTTGTAGAGTACTAGGTGCAGACATTGGAGATGTAATTCATTGTTATGATAAGTACCAATGAACTCATTGGTTGTGTATTCTCCACTACGATCAAATCGTAGTGACTTGATATATTTCTTATATCATTTTTTTGTTTTTGTCTTAAACTCTTTGAATTTCTCAAAGCACTCAGACTTGTGGCACAACAAATAAATATTCATATTTTGAGTAATCATCAATGAGGTCACGAAATACTCTTAACCACCTCTCGCTTGAATGTTCATTGGACCACACAAATCAGAATGAGTTAACTTTGATTTATTATTTATTCTATTACCTTTTGAGGGAAAAGGTTTCTTAGTCATTTTTCCTTCTAAATAGGATTCACATATTGACAATGCCTCCACTTTTAATGAATCTAAAGGCCCATCCTAAATCAATACCGAAATCCTGTCTAGATTTATGCGACATGGATGGAAATGCCATAAATAAGTCTCCTTAAATTTAAAAGAACATTTTATTTCACTTGAAAGACTAATATTATTCAGTTCAATAGTTTATTGTAGTTCAGCAAAGATATTAATAATAAAAAAAATCATCAATCAATGTACCAGCAAAGATAAAATATTTATTATAGCTAATAACATATTCCTTATCAAAAAAATTAACATCATAACCATCTCAAAAAACTTTAGAAATTGAAATTAAATTTCTTTGAACAACATGTGCATATAATGTGTCTTTTAAATTAAAGCTAGAGTTAGATTTGTTGAACCATCTACTTGAAATATGCTAACTTCATCTCTAATCAGTTTGCGCATTTTTGAAACCCCTCCAAAGTAGTGTTGATATGCTCAATGGCTCCTGAATCTACACACCATGAAGTCATAGAAACAGTCGCTACAAATATTTCAACGACAAGAGAAAGTGAGTTACCTATCATTCTTCTTTTTGTGTAAAAATACTGGACAACCTTCTTTCCAATGACCTAGCATCTTACAATGAAAACACTTACCTTTAGGTTTTTTCACGCCTCCGGTTGGAGCTATAGTTGTTTTAGCATTGTGAGTCTTTTTGTTCTTTTATCCACCTTTTGATTTAGAAGTAGAACCTTTCTCAACATTTAGTGTTACAGCTAGTGCCTGTTGTTTTATGATAGTTTCTACCGTCTGCAGCTGATTCAACGGTGACACCAAAGATAGACTCATCTTATTCATATTATAGTTCAGGCGAAACTGTTGAAAACTGTCCGACAAAGATTGCAATATCATCTTAATCGATGAGTCATTGTCAATTTCAACCCCCAAGACCTCCAATTCATTCAAAAGACTCATCATCTTCAGAAAATGGTCTCTAGTAAGAGTGCCTTCAACTATCTTAGTGTTCATAAGAGCTCTCATGGCGGTCTGCTTAGTTGTAGGACCTTAGTTACCAAATATTTGTTTGAGACTCTCTAGAATCTCAAAAACATAATGCATATTCTGATATTGATGCTGCAGCTTTGACATTGAGTCATAATGTAACACCACATCATCTCATCAATTTTATGCCATTTTTGGTAAGCTAACTTATCATCATCACAAGGCTGGTCATCTGTTTTCAAGGGGCATTCTTCATAGAGTACAAATTTATAATCTTCAGCAGTTAACACAATGTCAAGACTTCTCCTCCAGTCGACATAGTTATGACCCTCAAGTTTGTTTTGACCCAAAATAGTTCTAAGGGAGTTAAACAGAGGCATATTGAATCTGAGATTGAAAAATGTTACAATAGATCAACAAAATAGTTATATAAACGTTGAATGATTAAATTCAAACTCTAGATACATATATATTCACGCATCTCAAATAGTCAATCAATGGGATTGGAGAACTGCTCATGCAACACACATATATAATGACTGATTATTCACTCCATAAACTTTTACAGACCTAACTAGGATGGAGAGTATACTATTTGTTTAAGTGAAAACCTAACTACAGTGACATTGATCCAAGCATATGTTACTCGATTTAGAAGAGTTAATACAGATTATCAAATTAGCAATTGAATACATAATGACTTGTATCGAATTCATCCAATATGGAGAAAGGTCTAAGCCAGCACATAAACTTAATAATTCACTACTATTTAATCTAGATAATCATGGGGATAAACTCTTATCACCAAATAAATAAATTTTCTCAATTTTTATGCTAAAATTTTCCAGAAAAATATCACCAGCATCCAGTTAAATAAACCATCTCATACATATAAAATTATATCCGTATGAAAAAAACACATAATGAACAAAATCTTGCAATTAGCCCTTAAGACAATCTGTACAGTAACTCATCCAAATAATGCAAAAGGTTTTAAACTTGATTTCTCCCAGAAAGATTCCAAAAATAAGGACCACTTGTTTTCTTTAATTTTAAAACCAAAGAATTCCTTTTATAAAAGGATTCAATGGCAGTTGGAAAATTCAAGAAACAATTGGGCAATTGTTAATACCTTTTAGTTTTCTTAATCTTTAAAATAAAGAACACCTCTTGATAAAAAAAAAAAAATCAATATATATATAGACAGACTCTTAGCCCATCTATGTAGCATGCCTTAGAAGCCTCCAATGCTATTTATCTTTTTTATAAATTTTTTGCTATTTTTTAATTTTAAAAGATTAAAAATTCACCTTAACATTATACATAACATTAAAGATAGTCATATTAAATTATTTTCATCATCAATGTTATTGAAATTTTCTCATTTATGTGCTATGTAAAAAAAATAATTCAAAAAATCACTCCTTAAACTTTCTTAATCGTCTTAAATATGCAATAAAAAAATAAAAATTATTTGTGAAAACTCAAAAATCAATACAAACTAATACTCCACTTTTGTTTTCTAATCCGAAAAATAAATTTCAAGAATATAAAATGTGTGTTTCTTACAAAAAGATAAAAAAAAAAATTGATTATAGGATATAATTATCATAATATGCTCTTCAATAGTTACTTTTATCTTTTTTATTTGTTTTCTAATTTTCACTTCCATAACTCATTAACTATTAAATTTATACTCTTAATAATATCATTAACTTCAAGATTTTTAAGTTTTCATATTAATAACCTCTAATTATTTAATTATAAAATTTAAGATACCTTATGATATTCCTCCATTCTCATCTATATAAAGTCAATTTTTTGTTTCATGACTCATGCTCAAGAGTATCTTTTTTGTTTTATATTTAAAATAGTGTTCTTTATATTACTATTTATCAAATTCAAGCCTATGAAGAAGGCTTTTGGAGGTTGATCGTTTGCCAGAGGGGCTATCGAACAAGAGCTTTAAAAATTGTACACTGATTCTGTAATTATTTTTTCATCTATTTTCTTGTCATTAACGTGTAAAAAAGTTGTGTGTGAGTGTACATGGTTATGTTATTTATATTTAACTTCTATAATTTAAATGTTCATGATTTTTTAATTGTTGTAGATTTTATTTTCGTAAGCAATAGCTATTGTAATTTTACTGATGCTAATTACTAACCAAGCATCAAACAATAGTATTGATGGTTTAAAATAAATATTTATTAATTAATGAAATACAATATTCTTTATGTATTTCTTTATGATGTGAAAAATAATTTATGTTTTCTTTAACAATTTGCCTATTCTTTTACTTTTAGAATAATAGCAAAAAAATTGATAGTAATAAGTATAAATACTTGGATTAATCATATTTATTTTAATAAATTAAACTAGAATACATTTATAAGAGTATCTACAATATCTTCACGTAATTCTTGATTACAGTTGAGATCATGAAGCAATTATAATCTACCATTATCATGTCATGAGATCTAAAGGCACAATTAAAAAATAATATTAAATATTTTTTATTAAAATATCAATATAATGTGTGAAAATATAAGATGCTTTCTTTTGCTTTTTCTACTTATTTGTCTCTCTCTCTCCCTTTCTCTCTTAAAATGTATTTTTTTATTTGTAAAATGATGCAAATATTAAAACAACAATAATTTTGGACATATTAGAAAGTTAGAAATAAAAAATAAAGATTCATAAACTTATATTTTTTTAAAGTAAAGGTAGGATATACGGAGAAAGAAAAACAAGTAATAAAGGAATAGAAACAAATACTATAATAGAAGATAGTGACAAAATTAGCAATAGAAAATTATTTAGATGATGATGAAAAGTTTAAAAAGAAAAAGATAAACATGAACTATGAAAGGCTAAAATGTCAAAAAAGATATAGAATTGAAAAAGAGTTATCCAAATAAAAGTTTACCATTTAATGAAACTAAGAAGAAAATTAAATCATTAAATATATATATTTGAATTGTATTAAATTAAAAAAATTGTCTATTAATCTCTTGATATATGAAACTTTTTCTTAATAATTTTTTTTCCTAAAAATTATAAAATTTAAGGACTAATAATAAATTAGATCAAGAGATTTTTAGAATATTGAGTGCTTAATATTTTTAAAAATTATTTATTTAATAGATATTTTGTGATTGCGCGAAGCGCGGTCAAGTTCTCTGTAATTTTTTTAATGTTCTAATAATCAATGACTCTATAATTAATACTCCGCATATTAATGAAATTGTTTTATTGTTCCAACCACTAATATTCCTTATTTATGGAGAAAAAAATTGAAAAAGTCTTTTAGCAATTAGAAAATAAAATCATAAAAGATATATATATATATATATATATATACTCTTTTTTATTTAGTGACTTTAATAAAAATAACTACGCATAACTCTTCAATTTATACTCCTAATAATATTCATAACTCCCACTTTTAATTTTCATATGGTTAATTTCATGTGAAGAACCATGGTTGAAAAAGTCGTATAAAGAATTTATGAATAGGAATATTTCTTTTAATTTTCTAGATTATATTTCTCTCATTTTAATTTATACAATATTTCTTTAGAGCTAATTTTCTTACTATTTTTTGAAACTAAATTGCATTAGATGAACTCAAGATCAACCAAATCAAAATGCTAAATAATCAATCATGTTACGAATTCTTAAGTGGTAAGAATATTCTTTTAATTTCTTTATTTTAATTTTGATCACTTAAAAGTTACAAATTCTAATTTTAGGTAGTTAAGATTGAAAAAATTTATTAAATTATTTTAGAGTAACCAACAATATCGTATAAGTATATTCTTAATTTGTTCTTGTAGGAATGAAGAAGAAAGATGAACAAGATAAAAAAAAAGTTGAGAAAAATGAGAAGCTAATAAAGTTATGGTGGTTATAGAGACAAAATAATGCAATCCTATTATTATCTTCGAGAAAAATGCAATAGCATCACCAACGACAAAAGAATGCTCCTTAAAATTTTCATGTTGATCTTGGCCCGTGTTTTCACAAACATATATAAATATTATTCCACGAAACCAATTTTAGTTTTTCCTACTTTATTAATAAATTGATATAAGTTTTTTTTAGCCGAAATGAGATTTATTTTATTATAATATCCTTTGTGGCTAGAATTAATTAAGTTCAAGAATATTATTTACAGAGACTTATGATTATTTGTTCTTATTATGAAATATTTCTATTATTATAAGATCTTTTGTTCTTATTATGAAATATTTCTATTATTATAAGATCTTCTTTTCAATTGAATTTTATATATTTTGAGACATATCATAATTAAATATATGACTTTTTAAAAGTTAAATTATATGCATGATTGAATAAAAAATTAGTGTGTAAACTCTTACGATATGTCTACCTGATTTAAGAAAATAAATTCAAAGCATTAAATTTAATTTAGTTATATTTGATTTTAAAAAAAAAAAAACACATTCTTTATATTTGAATATCAAAAAAAATTCATATTTAATAAAAAAAAATTATTACCTTCGCGCCGCTCATTTCACTAGTTCAATCATAATTGGGCGAAGTGTTGGTTGATCACGTGAAACAAAAACACACCACCCAACACAAGATTGTTCTTTCACAGTAAATAACCTTTAAAACACTTTGACAAATAACATGGGAAAGTACAGAATCATCACTTCAAATTAAACTATTTTCATGAGAATGGTCATAAAATTTAAATTTTACTTTCTAGCCTTTTTAGTTTACTGATTTATTTTATACTGTTTTTACACACCTTCTATGTAGTTTCCATACATATCTTATACATATAAATATTCTATACAAAAATTATACAATTTTGATATACAATTTATACAATAACTGTACATTTTTTTTACACATTGTAAACAACAATTATATAATTTTCATACACTTTTTATATATTTTATATTTATATTTTATATATATACATATTTGATAGAATTATATAATTTCTATACATATATCTTATATAGATACATATTCTAATTAACAATTATATCGTTTTTATATAATTTAATTATTATTTCTAAGCAATAAAAAAAAACATAATATTTGATCAGTTAAAAAATTTATAGCAAAAAAAATTGAAATATTTTTAAAAGGGTTGAATTGCCCAAGTTGAATATTGTATCAGTATTGTATATACACTGTATCAGTATTGTATATGAACTGTATATAGACTACATAAATCAAAATGACCCAAATTAGGAAAAGATTATAAAACGAAAATAGTATATTTGACTGACCACTTTTTAAAAAGTTTTCATATTTGTTCTATTTATTTTAAAAAGTGATATAGAGTGTCCTACTTAGTAGACGCCAATAGGATCCTCCGTTTTCTTTTTCTATTTTATTCTACCAATCAATGATCACATATTCAATGACTAGATGTTGAGGGATCGTGCTAGCATATGTCCAATATATTTATTATACACAAATAAATAGATAATCTATTATATTTTGTATATTTTTAGATATCCAATATATTTTATCTGAATTTATTATACACAAATAAATAGAGAATCTATTATATTTTGTATATTTTTAGATATTTTAAGCTATTAAAAACTATAATTTATAATATTTTTAAATAATATATGTTACTCTCTTTGTTCAAATTTTTGAGGCATTAATAGTTAATTATATTTTTAAAATAATTTAAAATGTTAGTTATTGAGATTTATAATACTTTTTCTTCTATTCCAATTTAAGCGATACTGATATAATTTCGACAGTCAATCAAATATATTTTATTTTTTAAATTATTTAACTTATTAAATATTGTGATTTATAGTATTTTTTACATATTTTTTTGAAATATATGACAGATTAATTTATTTTTGACATTTTAAGTTGTTAACTATTATAATTTATAATACTTTTTATGTAATTCTTATTTAATATATGTTATTCTCCTTGTCGAAATTTTTGTGGCATTGATAGTCAATTATATTTTAAAAATAATTTAAGTTTTTAGCTATTGTGATTTATAATATTTTTTCTTATATTTTAATTTAAGTGGTATTGATATAATTTTGAGAATCTGTCAAATATTTTATATCTTTTAAATCCTTATTGTTAATTGTTGTAATTTATAGTATCTTTTATGTATTTTTTTAACTCAATTTATGTGACAAAATTAAAAATTTAGATAATCTATTATATTGTTAATATATTTTTAAATATTTTAAGTTGTTAGTTGTTGTAATTTATAATATTTTCTTTTGACACTGTAATTTACTATTTTAAACCGTTAGCTACTGTAATTTATAATACTCTCTCCTTCTCCAAATTTTGTGGCATTGATAGTTAATTATATTTTAAAAATAATTTAAATTTTTAATTATTGTGATATATTACTTTTTAAATTTAAAACATCAAGAGTTTATTTATCATTTTATGTCTATTTTACCCTTTTTATTAAATATTATTAATTTTTTAATACTTAAACGAGTTATAATAATTAATTAGGAGTGATATAGTTAAACTACGGTTGAAGTAGCTGAAGCGAACATGTCATAAATGTCCATTTTCTTATTAAATATTATTAATTTTCTAATACAAAAATGATATTTAATAATTAATTAGGGGTGATATAGTAAAACTACGGTTAAAGAAGTTGAAGCGAACATGTCATAAATGTTTATTTTCTTATTAGATATTATTAATTTTTTAATACATAAATGACATATAATAATTAATTAGGGGTGATATAGTAAAATCACAAAGCAAGCAGGTGCTTGCTAAGTAGACATATCGATGAAGTGGAGTCTGCTTGAGCAGCACTCCAACTTCTTATATAGGACTAGTTGTCTACGTCGTGCGAGCCCAATGTTGATACTTAAAAATTCTACATTATCTATAATTTTATTATTGAATTAAAACTTCATTTGTTTAGTTGATAAATTTTTAGTTAGTCATATATTATTATATTTAGATTAATAAATTTGTATAAGAATATTTTAAGTTATTAATATGACACCCATATAATTTCGAGAATCAATGAAATATTTTATATTTTTTTAAGTTGTTAATTATTGTGATTAATATATTTTTTATGTATGTTTTTTTAAATATATAACAAATGAATTATTTTTTAGATATTTTAAGTTGTTAACTATTGTAATTTATAATAATTTTTATGTAATTTTTAAATAATATATTTTTTAAAATATATAGCAGATTAATTATTTTTTTTAGATATTTTAAGTTGGCAGCTATTATAATTTATAATATTTTTATATAATTTTTAAATAATATATGTTAATCTTCTTGTCCAAATTTTTGTGGCATTGATTATGTCTATTTGATCTTTTTTATTAAATATTATTAATTTATTAATGCTTAGTTGTTTTATAATAATTAATTAGGAGTGATATAGTAAAATTACGGTTGAAGCATTTGAAACAGACATGTCATAAATGTCTATTTTACTTTTTTTTATTACATATTATTAATTTTTTTCTAGTACATAAATGACATATAATTATTAATTAGGGGTGATGTAGTAAAATCACAGAACAAGTATGTGAAAGATCTTCAAGCAGTGATGTATAAATGTCTATTTTACCTTTTTACTAAATATTATTAATTTTTCTAATACGTAAATGACATATAATAATTAATTAGGGTAATATAATAAAATTACGCAGAGCAGACGACAAGCAGGGATGTCGACAGAGTGGAGTCTGCTTCAGCAGCTCCACTCCCACTTCTTATATAGGATGATAAAATATATAACAAATTAATTATTTTTTTTTAAATATTTTAAGATGTTAACTATTATATTTTATAATACTTTTTATATAATTTTTAAATAATATATTTTTTGAAATATACAAAAGATTAATTATTTTTTTTAGACATTTTAAGTTGTCAACTATTGTAATTTATAATACTTTTTATGTAATTTTTAAATACTATATGTTATTCTTCTTGTCCAAACTTTTGTGGCATTGATTATGTCAATTTGAAATTTTTTTTTTATTAAATATTATTAACTTATTAATACATAGATAACTTATATTAATTAATTAGGAGCGATATAGTAAAATTATAATTGAAGCAACTGAAACAGAAATATCATAAATGTTTAATTTACTTTTTTATTATTTATTATTAATTTTTTTTCTAATACGTAAATGACATATAATTATTAATTAGGGGTGATATAGTAAAATCACAGAGCAAGCAGTTGAAAGATCGACAAGCAGGAAAATATACATGTCTACTTAATATTTTTTATTGAATATTATTATTTTTTTAATACGTAAATGACATAATAATAAATTAAGGCAATATAGTAAAATTACGGAATAAGCCAGTGACAAGCAGGGATGTCGATGGAGTAGAGTCTGCTTCAGCAGCTCCACTCGCACTTCTTATATAGGATAATAAAACTATAAAATTGTTCCGTCATCAAATCCACCGACAACAATTCATAAAAAATTCAAGTATCCTATGATTTTCTCATGATTAAACTACAAGTTATTTATAAAGATGTAAGAAGACTTTGATACCAATTTTTTGAAAATAGTATATACAACGGAAGCATACCATATCATACTGCTTACATGGATTATAGATAACAAACATAATCACATAATTCATGTTAAGCGTGCTTAAAATCAACCAAGAAATACCTCTTAAAGCGTGGGTTGATATTTTGAAGTAAGTCCATTTTCAAATATACGATTTTCTACAGTGATTCCAAATTCATAATCGAAATCTCTCAATACTTTGGTGGGCAAGTACCGAATAAAAAACTAAATTTTTAGGCTAGAAAATTCTTATTTATGCAGATACTTTGCCAGTTCAAGAAGGACAGAAAAACTCATGACGGTTTTTACTTGAACAAGGAAGAGATGGTGACTTCTCTTTTTTTTTTTCATAGAAAAATAAAATTTCGAGTTCTAATTTAATATGGACATAGTAGGCACCACAAAATTAATTATTTAGTACTAATTTAAATTATTTTAACCATTAAAAATTACAAATCATTCTACTAAAAATTGGTAATTGCACTTCTTTATTTTTATTTTAAAATTTCTAATTAAACACTTATATAATTTCCCATGTTAAGATTGCAGATACTAATCAATAAATTAAATTACTGACAAATTTTATATAATGATTAATTTTCTTTAGAGAAATGCTTAACTTATTTCATATGCTGGTTTCATAAATTCACCGGTCGGATTTACACATGAAAACTAATAAGCTTCTCATAAAAGACGTATCATCAATCTCTATATCGAGACGTGGATACTATCAATTAACTTATTATTTTACAGATATATATTATTATCATCCAATCTACTAAGAATATTAGCTCATCTCAAAATCTCAGCTTTAAATAAATTAAAACGATAAATAATATATACAAATTATAATAGTTATATCAAGATTGAGAGTATAAGTACATTTAATAGCTTATAGAATATGTTTTATCAGTCAATCTAAAACAACTATTTCTACTCGATTACGTTCAATACATACAAAATGCACTAGCACGAGAAGTTAGAACTATATCATTCTCGTAATCAAGATAAATTATATTTAATCTCATGCTATAATTATTTTAATGATTTGTCCAAATTTTCATTTAGATCGTGAACTATAACTTTAACTTCTAAAAATCAATGATTTAATCTTCTATGTATAAATTTAAAATCTATACACCGAATAATCTATTATATAAATTGAAAACACATATATAACAATGATCTATTTAATATAATAATTTATTAAATTAAATAAATAAATAAATATTCAATAAGTAATATCATATCAAAAACACATGATTTATAGTAGAGTATATCCTAACAGCATCCACATATCCCATGGCCAACCCCATTTGCCCCAAGTTCTTCATCACAGCCAAACCTGTCCCAACTCCACAAAGGAAAGACACAAATAATATCCAAAAATCCACAATCCTCATTGCCTCAAACATCGTATGGTCTTTTCCAATCACCGACACCCTCGTCATTTCCTCCTTTTACTCCACATTTTGTTGGGCTAGAAGTGGCTTAGTTGCAATATTGTTACCTTCAAAGTCTAAATTACTGAATCAGAATGGATTAAATTCTCCGTCATTAAGTGCAAGGGAATGAACAAAGGCGACGCCAATAGGATCAGAAGCATAACAGCAAATACTTGCGAAAAAACAGCTTATTGTTGGATTTTAAGTATTTTCTTCATTTATTTTTACTTGTTCGATATAATAAAAATTAATATTTAATAATACTTGTTTAGTTTAACAAATTCATAGATAGTTTTTTATTATGTATCTATTTTATTTTTACTATTAAATACTATTTATTATCTAATGCACTTTTTAAAGCATTAAATTTTAGTACATTTAAAGAGTGATATAGAAAAATTATTCATATATTTTTTTTTGTTTCTTAAAGTATGTATCAAGTTAATAGTGGAAAAGTAAAAACGGACAGATAGAATAGTTATTTAATAATAAAAATAAAAAAATAAAATATAATAAAATTCTCCTATTTTTATGAAGAAGACACATAAATTTAAATAATTATTTTTTATATGGGAGGCAAAGTAATATGAAACAAAGGGAGTGTCACTTTAATCGTTTAATTTGTCCCCATTTTTGTGTTTAAAAACTAAGGACTTTTAAAATTTAACAGTTTTTGGGATATAATAATGTGAGTTGTCCCATTTTGTTCATATTAGTTATGATATTGAAACAGCTCAATCGGACTGTAAATTTCTTGATAATATGTCTATGCTGGTTTAAATCCACGTCGGCTCAACAATTCATCAATCCTCCATGAGATGATAATAATCCCTTTGTACTTCAGAAATACAAAATCGAGAAATCGAACTAAATCAATTAAATAAATTAATTTTATTTGATTTGATTTGGTTTGATATTTTAAAAACAACTAATATTTAGTTTGATTTTGATTTTATTCAAAAAGTCTGAAGAAATAACTGAATCGAACGGAAAATTAATACTTTGAAGTTGTGTTAGATGCATAGGATTTTGGGTGGTTGTCTTCTGTGATGGAAAGGTTTAAACGACCAACCCAAGAAGAACTATGTTAAGCCTAATGCTAGTGTGGTTTTGCCTGATTCTTCTTCATGCAAAGTCACAGGTATCATTTGGTCCATAAATATACCAAATTCATCTATAAATTTACAAATTGTTTCGACATGGTTATTCTTTCATTAAATCTATTCATTCTGTTTGATTTGCTCTATAGTAAAATAGATTGTGGCATCAATTGAGAAGTCGTCTGTATTGATGTCTACATTAATGTGACAATTAAGGGATTAAATTAATCTACATGTTTATGAAATATTGGTATTCATTTCTTTTGGAGAACCTCTTATTTACTACAAGCTGGCTGATAAGTATATGTGTGCGCGCTCACTGCTTCAAGCTGTGTGTTGTCATTTGTAATGTAATTCATTTGTTGATGTTGTAGTCTTGTTCTTGTTTTTTTTTTTTTTTTTTTTAAAATTTTTGTGTATGATTAATTACCGAATAATCAATCCAAATCGAATCGAAATCGGTAACAACAACACCAATAAATATATAGTTTAGTTGATTTGGTTTGGTTATAATAATTTTAAAACTGAATAATTCGGTTTGGTATTACTCTTGATCAATAATCGATTCAAACCGACCCATAAACACCCCTAACTACTATCATATTCCTTCCCTGCAGCCAAGCAGTTGCTAACAACTTGTCACATTATGGATAATAGTTATAAGGACTCATTTGGTACGAGGGATAGTAAAATTAATTAATCTGAGATTGTAGTATTTTTTTTTAATTCTACACTGAAAATGGAATAACAATCCTAGGATAAATAATTCGTGGATAACTTGTTTGCCAACCGAATAAGCCCTAAATGGCAAATGTGTGAGTTGATGAACCCTAAATGGCAAATGTGTAAGTTAATAAGCCCTAACTGGCAAATGTGTGAGTTTTGAATTTTGGACGGATTGTGAATTTAAATAAAGATCTTAAACTATTTAAAAATTAATAATTTCTTTTTACAATGTTTATTCTTCTAGCTGTTTGTGACACAAGGTTCTGATTTTTTCTAATAATTCGTATTCAATTTATCATATAACTAACTGATTGGGTTTGGGGTGGGGGGTCGGGTGGGGCATTTGGTAGAATCCATTTAGAAAAAATAATGTATATATTAGTTTTGTATATTATTAATATTTTGTTTGATACATTTTTTCTTTCTATGTATAATTAGTGCATTTTACTTGGTATTGAGGTGTGCATTACTAATACATCAACATGGTTAAAGACACAATTATACCTCATAATCTTTTCTACATCTTTATCACCATATTTATGGAGAGTATTTTTAACAATTATTTTTCTTTTAGAAATTATGTAGGTTGTTTTTAATACATCAAATCAAATACTGCATAAGAAGAAGGGGAAAAGATAGAAACGACACTTCAAATTAAACTATTTCCATTAAAATGGTCATGGAATTTAAATTCTACTTTCTAGCCATTTCAATTTACTGGCTTGTTCTATACTCTTTCTACACACCTTCTATACAGTTTCTATAAATATCTTATACATATAAATATTCTGTATGAAAATTATACAGTTTTAATACACAATTTATACAATTACTGTACATTTTTTTTTACACATTTTATACAACAATTATATAATTTTCATACACTTTCTATATTTTTTTTCTATATATTTTATACATATACATATTGGATAGAACTATACAATTTCTCTACATATATTTTATATAGATACATATTCTATTTAACAATTATATCTTTTTGATATAATTTAATTATTATTTCTAAACAATAAAAAAAAGCAGAATATTTGATCAGTTAAAAAATTTATAGCAAAACAAAAAATTTGAAATATCTTTAAAAGGGCCTAATTTCCCAAGTTGAATACTATATCAGTATTGTATATGGACTGTATATGGACTACGTAGGTCAAAATGACCCAAATTAGAAATGGCTATAAAACGGAAATAGTATATCCGACTGGCCACTTTTTGAAAAGTTCTCAAACTTGGGCTCTTTGTTTTAAAAAGTGCTATAGAGTGTCCTTTTCCCTAAGAATCCCAGCACAACTAATGCAAGCATAACTAACGCAAATATTATTAATACACTATAGTTTATACTATTCTTATACACCCTACCAAACGAGCTTTAAATATTTCCCGACACAATACTTTAAACATTCCAAATTTTCTAATAATTCTTTCTCTTATATGAATTATTTTTTTTTTCAAATAGTACTCAATATTCTTTTAAAGGAAAAAAAAAACTCTAAAGTCTATTATTATTTTTAGAAAAAAAAAGCCCCCGTTAAGTTTGGATTCCGAAAGGCATCTGTCTTTTTTTTTTTTGGACAAACTACATACATATTAACTTGCCATTATTATCTAAAATCCCAAACCCTTAATAATTATAAAAATTTAAGATTCTACTTAATCTCTTCAAATCGTCAGATACATTACATCTACCCCGAAATTTCAAATTCAATTTATACTTTTTTTGTCCATAAATTAATAATAATTCTGACGGAGTAAAAATTCAAAAAATTTCAAAACTCCTGAATAAATCTCCCCCCTCTCTGTCTTTATTCGCATAGTAACGTTTCTAATTTTCCCATTTTCTTCTCTCCCTCTCCCCTCTTCTCTCTATCGTAGTTCTCAAGTCCCAATAAATACTCAATACAAGCAAAAAAAAAAAACAAAAAACAGTGAGTAAATTCAAAGTAAACACAAAAAAGCAAAAATAATTACTATATCTCACAGATCTCTTAATTTATTTGTTTATACAGAGTAAATTAAGTTGGAGATGATTTCGATGGTTGTTGCAGTTGTTGTTGTTAATGGAGGATCTCGATGGATGGGGTATTTTTTTATGGTGTTATTGATGGCTGGAAGGTGCAAATGAAGTAGGTGAATAATGGAGCGGTGAAGACATGAAGATACATTAAGGGAGCGGCTAAAAAAGTATAAATGCTATGTATCTGTAATACCCCTTAAGTTGGAGATGATTTCGATGGTTGTTGCAGTTGTTGTTGTTAATGGAGGATCTCGATGGATGGGGTATTTTTTTATGGTGTTATTGATGGCTGGAAGGTGCAAATGAAGTAGGTGAATAATGGAGCGGTGAAGACATGAAGATACATTAAGGGAGCGGCTAAAAAAGTATAAATGCTATGTATCTGTAATACCCCATAAGATTCTAGAGGAGTTGGAAGGCTATTCATCACATGTTTAGAAGTTCCAAAGCAATTATTTCACACTAAGTACAAGTGACTTACGTATTTTAAGCCCTCAAGATTTTGACCATTTTATTTTTAGCCTTCCCGATTTCAAAACGTTGATTTATGAGTTGAAACCTGTTTAGGGATTTTAAAAGAGTCATTCAAGAGAGTTTTAGAATTTTCAGAAAGGGGTTCGCGGTATTTTTGAACCACAGAGGTAGAATGCCTCCGTGTTTTGGGCGTGTCACGGAGATAGGCATTTTGCGATACACGACATGTCACGGAGGTTAGTCTCCATGACACATACTGTGTCACGGAGGCTAGTCTCCATGATAGCCTCCATGCCACAGAGTCTACGAAATCCCGCAGCATCATTTTAAGGTTCAAGGGGCATTTTGGTCTTTTCCCCTTCACTCTAAATGCCCAATTCATGATTTAACACCCAAAAAGAGGCATTATTTGCCCCATTCTCCATCAGTTAATAATACTAAAAAACCATCCCAACCTCAAGAACACAAAAGTCAAAGCTTTTCACAAGAATCCACCATTCAAGGTCCCAACTTCAAGTTTCCTTCAAGGATTCAAGTAACTCAGGTATGTGGGATATTCATTAATGAGATTCTTTCCACCCATTGAGTCCCAAGAGCCTTTATTTTTCAAGTATAAATCTATTTTCCCTATTTCATAAAATTTCTATGTTAAGTATGAAATTACTCAAATTATTCTTAATAGTTTTGAATAAAAACCATGACTTTGTGTTTCCCCATGAGAATTACACTCTACATGCTTTATAATCGCAGTCACCTTCATCATATTTAGTTGATTACATGTCAATTTCTTAAGTTATGATATAAACCATCTGCTTATATTGTTAACATATTCCCGTACTTATAATCATGAATTTTATCAGTCTAGTGAAATATACTTTGTTTTGGGGTTTATGAATATCAAATTCCCTTGCAGTGTTTTAAGTGATATTATTGTATTTAAAGTATTGTTTAGTGTTGGAGGGATATGAATACCCGATTCCTATATGTTTACACATTTTTCATATTTACAAATTTTAAGTCAATTAGATCATGATTTTATCATCATATTAAGATTATCATATTCATTTTGAGCACTTATCAGTTATGAATCCAGTTAACTTAAATCAGTACTAGTGTTAGTTCAGTTAGGAGTAGGATTTAGCATCGAGCAAATCTAGGGATGAAGGCTCACCCATCAGTAGAGGACTAAGAGCTTTAGTAGCTATCCCTAAGTTCCAGAACTATATAGCCAGCGTAGGATATGAGATGTCACCGCTAGTAGAGGACTGACACTCTTATAGGGGGTCACTAGCCAGTAGAGGATTGAAATCTTAGTCCTTTGGGACAAAAGTTATCAGTTTAGTGGATCCACATAACCAATGTTAGTACCCGCGGTAAGGTACTAACACCCTTCCAACTAGGATTATAGGTTAGACCCCGATTAGCTAAGATTGAGGCATGTTAATTACATGATACCTTCCACAGTCTCAGTTTAGTATTGAGAGTATGTCAACTCAAATTTGCATGACCAAGTGTAGAGACATTAGTTGTTCAGTTATTCAGTTTATCAGTTATTCACCTATTCAGATGTCAGTTATACAGATCATTTCAGTACATGTTATGTTTGGTCTTGCATTTATTTTACATGTTCATGCACTCATGCTTAGTACTTATATGTATTCTAGTTAGTCCCTATCTCTCATACTAGTACATTCAAAGTACTGAACGTATACTCTCTTTTGAGCTATGTTGTTTTATAAGATAGGTTTGGACGCTCAGTTCCCCGATCACCCTTAGTCAGCTCAGTACCAGTCAACAACAGTTTTAGTGAGTCCTCATCCATCAAGGACAAGTATTTATAGTTATTTTCTGTATTTTCTTCATTTCAGTCAGTAGGAGTTAGTTGGGAGTTTGTCCTATCAACTCCTTATGTCTTAGAGGCTTTCAAATATTTAGAGAGTTAGACTTGGTTTTAGTTTTATTAGTAGTTTAAGACATGTTAAGTATTGTTCCAGTAGTATATCTTAACAACAGATGATCAGTTTAACTTCTCCATACGATGTTCTAGTATTATTTTATTTAGTGCTTATTGTAGATACCAACTCATTGGGTAGTTTGGGATCACTTATGGCCTTAAGCACTGTGTTATGACAAGGGGGTAGTCTCGGGTTGTGACATACTTGGTAGCAGAGTCTCGTGTTTTAAAGTGTCCTAGGGTTTCTAAAATTCGTGTTAAGTTGTGTCTTGTGCATGGGTGTGAAGCTCGCCACACTTATGGGCAAGAGGCTATGAGACGTTTTAAGAAAGTTTGCCTTTTTAAGTATTCATGTTGTGTGAAAGAGTGTGAGCTCTATTGAATTCCTTTTTCTAACTCATCCTTCTTCTGTTTACAAAAAATGCCTCTAAGAAGAAATAAAGAAAGAAGGAACAACGATCAGCCCACACCTTCTGTTCAGGAAGACCCGAAAGAACGAACATGTTTCCCATGCTAAATTCAGGACCACTTTCACTATTTTGGCCCAGAATGTTGTTGCTTAGAATAACCAGCAAACTGTTTCTCCAGCAAATCTAGTAGTGGCCACGGCTATAGCTCAGATTTGAGACTTTATTCAGATGAATCCTCAATTATTTTTTGAATCCAAGTTTAAGAATGATTCGCAGGAGTTTTTTGATAGTGTGCTGAAAGTGACATACATCATAGGGGTTTACTTTTAGTGAGAGCGCTGATTTAGCTTCCTACCAATTATAAGGAGTGGCTTATACTTAGTTTAAGTAGTGAAAGGAGGGTAGAGGTGTTGAGGCAACACCCATAGAGTGGGAAGAATTTGCTACGGCTTTCGTAGGCAGATTCTTTCCACTCGAGTTGAGGAAGGCCAAGGTGCAGGAGTTTATAAATCTGAAGCAGGGTAATATGAGTGTGAAGGAGTACTCACTCAAGTTTACCTAGTTGGCAAGGGATGCTTCAACTATGGTGGCTAATTCTAGGGCCATAATGAGTAAGTTTGTGTTTGGGGATTCAAAGGATACAATTAAGGAGTACAGACAACTATGTTGGTTAAGGAGATGGACCTTTCTATATTAATGGTCCATTCTTAGTAGATTGAAGAGTAGAAGCTCAAAGAAAAGAAAAGGGAGAATAAGAGAGCCAGAATCGATAGCTTTCACTTCTCACAACATAGGCCTGATGGTGGGAATCATTCTCAGTTTTGCTAGAAATTATCAGCTCAGCCCCATCTTCAGCCAGTGTGCCAATGCCTAAGTTCAGGTAGGACAATTAAGATAGGGTGCCAGGCTCTCAAACTCAAGGTAGCATAAACAGTATTCACACCAATCTGCTTTGTAGGAGATGTGGTAGGAACCATCAAAAAGAGTGCAGGGTAGGCAGTAATAGGTATTTTGGATGTGGAAATCCAAGCCACAAAATTAGGGATTGCTCAGTGGTTACCCAAAAGGGAAAGGATTTTGTCAGCAGGGTCAGTCCAACTTTTCATCAGCTCTAGTAGGTCGCCCGACTCAGTAGGGTACCACCTCTAGTGCCACCAGTAGGAAGTTTCAGAATAAACTTTATGCTCTCTAAACTCGACATGATCAGGAGAATTCTCCTGATGTGGTTATGGGTAATTTACAAGTTCCATCTTTATTTCTAAGCATTGTTATACCCTAGAGCTTCACTTTTTTTTGAGACTCCCTATATAGCAGTAGACTTTGATGTTAGTCCCAAAATCTTAGCAGAACCCTTCTTAGTGTCTACCCTAGTGGGTAGTTCTATAAAAGCTAGACGGGTGTATAGAAATTACCTGATCATAGTGTCTCAGAAAATCACTTCAATTTATTAGTAGAGTTAGAGATGACTGATTTTGATATCATTTTTGATATGGATTGGCTACACTCATGCTATGCCTTATTTGATTATAGAGACAGGATAGTGTAATTCCAGTTTCCTAATAAGTCCATCATAGAATGGAGAGGTAGTACTTCAGTGCCTATAGGTCGATTTGTCTTCTATCTTAAGGCAAGAAAGATAATATCCAAGGGTTGTATCTACCATCTCATTCGAATCAAGGACTTAAATTCTGAAACTCCGAGTCTTGAGTCAGTTTTAGTAGTGAATGAGTTCCCAGAAGTTTTCCCTAAAGATCTTCTTGGAGTTTCTCCTGAGAGGGAAATTGACTTCAAAATAAATCTCCTCCAAGATACCCCAACCTATCTCAATTCCACCCTACAGAATGGCTTCAGCTAAGCTTAAAGAATTGAAAGAATAGTTGAAAGATCTCTTAGATAATGATTTTATCAGGCTTATTATTTCTCTGTGGGGTGCTCCAGTTCTCTTCATGCTTAAGAAACATGGTTCCCTCAAAATGTATATCGATTACCGTCAGTTGAACAAAGTCATAATCAAGAATAAGTATCCTCTCCACAGGATTAATAACTTGTTCGACCAACTTTAGGGTGCAAGTTATTTGTCTAAGGTAGACCTTAGATTCGGCTATCATCAGCTAAGAGTCAGAGAATGTGACATTTTAAAGACAGTCTTCAGGACTCGGTATGGTCACTTTGAATTTCTAGTTATGTCTTTGGACTAACAAATACAGTTGCATCTTTTATGGACTTTATGAACAGGGTTTTCAAGAAGTACTTAGACATGTTCTTCATAGTTTTCATAGATGACATCTTTATTTATTCCCGTAGTGAGAGCGATCATGCAGACTATTTGAGGGTTGTATTGCAGAACCTTAAGGACCGACTACTAATTATTCACTAAGTTTAGCAAGTGCCAATTCTAGTTGAGATCAGTAGCTTTTCTTGGTCACATCATTTTCGATGGTGGCATTCGAGTTAATTCTTAAAAGACCAAAGTAGTGAAAAACTGGACTAGATCCATCTCTCCATCAAATTTCAGGAGTTTCCTGGGTTTAGATGGTTACTATAGATGGTTTGCAGAAGGATCTCTTTTATTGATTCTCCCATGTCTAGAATAACTCAGAAAAAAGTCAAATTTTAGTGGTTTGATTCCTGCAAGAAGAGTTTTCAGGAGTTGAAGACTTAATTCTGCTCTAGTATTAACTCTACAAGAGGGTTCAAATAGGTTTGTATTTTATTGTGATGCTTCTAGAGTTGGTTTTGGTTGTGTATTAATATAGCAAGGTAAGGTCATAGACTATGCCTCTAGATAGCTTAAACCCTATGAGAAGAATTACCCGCCCATGATCTTGAGTTGGCAACAGTTGTCTTTGCTTTATAGATTTGAAGGCATTTACTTTACGGGGTTTATGTTGATATATTTATGAATCATAAAAGCTTACAGTATGTGTTCACGCAAAAATACTGAATCTTCATCAGAGAAGGTGGCTTAAATTATTGAAATATTATGATATAAGTGTGTTGTATCACCTGGGTAAGGCTAATGTAGTGGACGATGCCCTTAGTAGATTATCTATGGGAAGTGTTGCACATATTGAGGAGGATAAAAAGGAGTTAGTCCGTGAGGTTCATCAGCTTACTAGATTAGGTGTTCGGTTGGTTGATTTGGTCGAAGGTAGTATATGGGTTCAGAATCTTCATTGGTTGCCGAAGTGAAAGAAAAGTAGGACAGAGATCCTGTTTGGTCAAGTTGAAGGAGGCAGTTGGGATTAGAAAGTTGAGGTTTTCTCCCAAGGAAGAGATGGTGTGCTTTGTTCCCAGGGCAAATTATGTGTTTCGAGTATGGATGGTTTGAGATAATAAATGTTAGTAGAAGCGCATGGTGCGTAGTATTCCATTCATCCAGGAGCCACTAAGATGTACTGCGATTTGCAGGAAATCTATTAGAGGAATGGTATGAAGAAAGATATTGCTGAATTCGTGGGTAAGAGTTCGAATTGTAAGCAGGTTAAGGTTGAACACCAAAGGCCTAGTGGTATACTTTAGGAGTTCAGCATCCCTACTTGGAAGTGGAAAGTGGTGAACATGGACTTTGTTATAGGTTTACCTCGTAAGCGTCATCAACATGATTTAATTTAGGTTATTGTAGATAGAATGACCAAGTCAACCCATTTTTTGCTAGTTCATACTTTGTATTCATTCGAGGATTATGCTAGACTCTATCTCAGGGAGTTGGTAAAGTTGCATGGGGTCCTATTGACCATCATTTCAGATAGAGGTACTTGGTTTACCTTCTATTTTTGGAAAGCTTTCCAAAAAGGTCTTGGTAACCAAGTGCACCTCAGTACAACTTTTCATCCCCAGAAAGATGGTTAGGCAAAAAAAACCATCCATACATTAGAGGATATGTTGAGGGCTTTTGTTATCGACTTCAAGGGTAGTTGGGATGACTACTTACCTTTGATTAAGTTTTCCTAAAGTAATAACTACCACTCAAGTACTTAGATGGCTCCTTCTCTATAGAAGGAGGTGTAGATCTCCTATTGGTTGGTTTAAAGTAGGTGAGGCTGCTTTGATAGGGCCAGATTCAGTGTATAAGGCTATGGAGAAAGTTTAGTTGATTTAAGAAAAGCTGAAGACAGCCTAAAGCCAATAGAAATCCTATGTTGATGTGAGGAGAAAAGATCTTGAGTTTGATGTTAGTGACTTGGTTTATTTGAAAATTTCACCCATGAATAGGGAAAAGAGATTTGGTAAAAAAGGAAAGCTCAGTCCCCGCTTTGTTGGCCCATATAATATCTTGGGAAGGTAGCTTATTGATGACGTCCAAGCAACACCTCCTTTTAGATGATGATACGGTCACTGTCAAGATATAGTAACCCAACAAAGGTTGGGGTCGAATCCCATGGGAACACTTGGCTTTATAGACAATGGGCAGAACAAGAAAAGTAAATGGGGGGATTGTTTGTAGTAATCTCGAGCAAAGAACTATATTAAATTAGTTATAATCAGTCATATGTGAACACTACGATTGTGTTTCCCCTGGCTTCTCAACTCTATAGGCTTATCGTGCATTATTGAACAAAACTAATACATTGCATGCAGAATCGATAAGTTATGTACCTTTTACAGTCTTTTGGATGAGTAGAAGGATTATACCTTTTACCTTTTGAGTCTCAGGGTGTCACACTACTAAACCTTATCTTGATCCTATTTAACTATTACCTTTTGAGTTTCTAGTTATTAGATAAAACCTAACCATCTTGCTAAGATATGATGTAGAAGCGTGGATCGATAGTTAAACTCCAAATTACCGTTGTCTTTATCTTTTCCTTATCACTACTCTTTTTTTAGAGAAAGTATCAATATCTAGGTAGGATCCTAATATGTACACCCATTAAGAAATCTATTATAATAAAGATAAAACAATGCATGCCATGGGTATTGGTTCAGTTCAATAATCGCACTTCCCCTACTTGTTAATTTGCCAGGGTTTGCACAACCTTAGCTATGGGGTTTAGCTGCTCATGATTGTGAAGAAATTAATTATATTCATAAGATAAAGCATAGATTAAATCACAATGATAATAAGTGTAAAAACCCACAAAAATAATTGAATAATTCAACTAAAGTTAATACAAGAGAATCCCCAGATCAAAATCGTATATTGGAATAAGCATCAAAAGTGTGTAACTCCTAATAAAAAGTACATAAGGGGTATTTATAGTACAAGAGGAAACCCTAAAAATAAAGCCAGAATGAAATATAAGAAAACTAGTTTGGTGGCCATATGTGGTCTGTACTTGTGGTCTGGCCTGGGTGCAGGTACTACCTGTAGTCCAGACGCTGGGTGTAGGTACAAATCGCAAGTACCAGGAGTAAAAATCTTGCAAGTTCAGCTCTTAGGATTTTGGTCTTCTGGTACTTGCTTTGCCTATATGTGGCCCGTAGGTCCTACTTGCGGCCACATATTGACTTGGTAAGTGTCGAGAGTCATCTTTTCAGCTCTTCTTTAATTCCTGACATGCTTTGATCACGAACAAGCTGGAAAACATCCCAAATACCCATAATTGCTAAAAAAAAAGTAGCCAAAGATACCTTTTTCACCTTTTTCATGAACTTAGCATCCAAAACATAGTTTCCTGTAAAGCATACCCAAAATATATCATATCTAAAAAAATAACCTCAGAAACCTGCATATTTTTCTTATTTTAAGCATCGAAAGTGTTATATTTATAAAGCACATCACTTATGAGTTAGAGTTGCCAGCAAAATTAACGTCAGTGCATCTCATATTCCATGTCCCTTTACCAAAGAAATATATTGACGACCCAACTTCAATTGTGCCATTAGTGAGTGTGGATATAAAAGATAGACTTTTCTATGAAGAAGTCCCAGTTGATATCTTGATTGTCAGCTTTGTAGGTTGAGGAATAAAGAAGTTCCTTTGGTTAAGGTTCTATGGAGAAATTAGTCTGATGAGGGAGCTACTTGGGAAGCAATGTTTCTACCAAGCGCACATGGAAGTATATGTGGTCTCACCAAGTAATATAGTGGCCTTTTCACAAGCCAAGTATCAATCCCACAGGGACTAGTGTTAAGCAACTATCAAATTCTAGTTCACTATTAAGATTAACTTAGTGCAAGCGTAACCAAAAGAGTTTTGAAATTGATAAACTAAAAGTAAAGTAAATAGTGCATAAAGTAAAGACTTGAGACAATCAATAGATTAAAGCCCATTGCAACTCCAAGCTCTTTGTAGCTACTTGCTGGATCTTCATATCTACTGCCAATTATACTTGGGTAGCCATGATTTGCTTAAAATTCTCTTCCACATTCCTGTTCTAAGTTGTGGCCTGATTATTCTGAACTTGTTGCTGCTGAAATTGCTGTTGTTGGGCGTTCCATGGGGTATTTAGTGGATGAGTCTACGACTTTTGATTTTAGGTGTTTCCATAGTTCAGCCTCTGAGCATTACCCATAAATATTATGGACTCAAGATTTATAGCACACATCACCACTGAATGCCCACTATCAGTCTATTGGATTGCATTAACTATGCCTGCAGGCTATGCAACCCCCAACTTCATATTGCTTATTTGATTCTATAGAGTAGCGTGCTGAGTGGATAAGGCGGTAAAATGGTACATCTCTAATATACCAACAACCTTTTTTGTAGCACTCCTTGAGTTAGAATGCCATTCCGGATTACCTTGTGCAATTCAGTTCAACAAGGTATATAACTCATAATACGTCATCTTTAAATTTTGACCACCTGCAGCTGAATCTAGCAAAATTTTTGTGTTATGGTCAAGTGCCTTAATAAAAGTGTGAGCTAATACCTCATTGGACTGCTAATGGTGTGGACAATCTTGAAGAAGAGCTTCAAACCGCTCCTAAGCATGATATAAATTCTCATATAGCTTCTGTTTTAAGCACACAATCTCACTATGAAATCTTGCAGTCTTTATAGAAGGAAAGAATTAAATGAGTAATATCCGAGCTAAGTCATCCTGGTTAGTGATTGAGTTTGCTGCTCAATATTTAACCAGTTCTTGTATTCCCCTAATAGTGAAAAGGGGAATAGCGTCAGCCTCACTTAGTCAGTTGACACACCCGTAAGGATAAATGGTCATTGATCTATAAAAATTTCTGCAACTGGACTTGTGGATCTTCATGAGAAAGTGCAGTAAACTATCCGTTGCTGATCAGAAGCTGCACAATATTCTGCTTCAGCTCAAAATTACCTCCAACAACCGGTTTCTGAAAAAGGGAGGTCAAAGTTATCGGAAGTGGGATTTCCACTTCTCTAATTGTCCTGCAGGCTGGTTGTTCTTCATCCATAAGAGCAGGATTGTCTTGGCCTTCTTCAATTTGTGGAATATGGGAGAGAAGGATTGCTTCTCTCCTTTGTTGATGGAAGCGTTGCTCGGGTTTGGGGCTTGGTTCAACTAAATCCCTATTCCTTGCCAATATACTATCTTGAGAACCTGTTTCCTGCAAATAAAAAACCAAGACCAAGCGTAAATCACCAAAGAAATCTAAAAAGTGAAACTAAAAATAAAATAGTTTCCAAATTGCAAGTCCCCAGTAACGGCACCAAAAACTTGTTGCTCCCAAGCGCACACGTAAGTGTACTGGTCTTACCAAGTAATATAATGGCTCTTTTACAAGCTAAGTATAGATCCCATAGGGACTAGTGTTAATAAAATATCAAATACTAGTTCACTATTAAAATTAACTTAGTGCAAGTGTAACCAAAAGAGTTTTGAAATTGATTAGCTAAAAGTAAAGTAAACAGTGCATAAAGTAAGGACTTGAGAGAATCAATGGATTAAATCCTAGGGTGAAGGCACTTTGAACAACCATACTATGCTATTGAACTTCATTTGCTAGATTTCTTATCTTGGTTATTGATTTGTAGGGTTCATCGCATGATCATGGTCTCCCGACCTTTAATCGTCTCCCTAACTTGGACATTACAATTACATTATTGAGTAAAGATGTAATAATCCAATTAAGTGCTTAAATCTATCATCATGCATGTGAACCAAGCAAGAAATATAGTACATCCCTGTCCTAGATTCTAATTCAAATTCCTTATTTTATAAAAGAATAAGAACCGTACTCTATTTATCCCACGTTCTATCTTCCTATTCCCCCTCCCGAGATCACAAGGTTGATAATATCTATATCATAATGGTTGTGAATACTCAAAATAGTTAAAACAAGGATGAAAAAACAACCACATATGATAATAAATTCAAATAAATTCAATTCATAACTACAGTAACATGTTCTTGGCCTTAACCCCGGAAAGGGGGCGTTTAGCCTCTAACGACATAATCATAATTTAAATACTTGAATACATGATTAAATATATTAAAGAGATAAAGTTAAAGAATATAAAACCTAAAACATGTGTGTATCAGCCTCCTCAAGCTCCCAAAGACATCCAAAAGAGAATAGAATAAGTGCAACAAGTCCTATTTATAAGAGACCAATTTGGCTGTGTATGGGAAGTGGTCTGCATCGTGTTGGTGGCTGCCTATGGGCTAAGCCACATGACACCTTGAATATATCATGGAATAATCCATGAATATCACTGTAAATCTCATAGAGGGAGTGGCGTGTTGGATCCCAAACACGTAGGCTCACTGGAAATTGCTTCTTGACGCGTATATTCTTCTAAATGTTTCTCCTTCCATCCCTTTCCTTTTGGTGTTGTTTTCCTTCAGTTTTTAGCTTGTATTTCATAAATATATCACCATAATCAAATCACCATGCATCCTTAATGATAAAAATTCAAATATTAGAGCTCAAAACAACACAACATTCACAATGATTAACTAAAAACATTAGCTAAGACTAGGCTTGTCCACATTGATCTATAACTTATGTTTTGACTCTTGGCTTATTTCAATTGAACTTTGCACATTGTAAGAAGCTTTTTCCACATATAATTACACATTCAAACCATTAGGAACTCATTCAAAAAAATAGAATCTATCATGATAGACTAGAGCAACATCTAGCTCAAGCTAGTAAAACTAGTTTTCTCAACTAGACTCTAAGTGATCCTTTTAAATCCAAGCTTATTTAAAAACACCTTTAAAAATTATAATCACATAATTGGACACTTATATTCTTATTTATATCATTATTAACATATAAATCACTCAATAATTCCTCAAAATAAGGCTAAGTGAGCTAGGAAAGCAACACTAAAGTGCATAAATACACCCATCAAGCAGAAGCAGATATGCGAATTAAGTGTCCCCATATTTTCATTACAAATTCAGCTTGAGGTAATGGTTTTCCTTAAATTTATCCTTTATTTTTATATCTCAGCAACCCAACTATCCTCATGTCATAACATACACTCATGAATTTAGTTCAGTCCATGCATCATGTTTCATATTCAGATACTTAATCATGATTCAACCCATAAGTATTCAGTACATGATCTCAATTTTCCTAGTATCTCAGCCCAGATAGTATCATTCGGGAATGAATGATCCCAAGGGGGAGATATTATAATATTCCATAAGATTCTAGATGAGTTTTCAGGTATTCGTTACATGTTTAGTGTTTTGCGGAAATATGAATTTTAGAGTCGCCATTTAATTTATTTAGAAAAATCAAGAAAACCTTTATAAATTTCTTAAATGATTCATAATAGGAAAATCATTTAAGTTTTGAAATTTTAGGTAAGCAGTTCTCATTAACATTTTAGGAAGGTTTGTAAGGCACCTAAAATATTTGCTAACTTGCTGTTATGCGGACTATTTAAAAATAATTGTTTTGACTAACTTTGAAAAGGAGAAGTTGATTTTGAGTTAAGAAACATTTTTTGAGGTTCATACAAAATCAATTTTTTAACGACTTAGTAGGGAATTTGACTAGTCCTTAAGAAACAATTAGAAAATAAATATAAGAAAAAAGAGGTAAAGGGAAGAGATAGAGAGATTTCGACCCCTTTGGGCCCAAATCTATGAAACCCGTCCTAAACTAATCGTTTGGGCTTTTGGATCATCTGCACCTGTCCTAATCTATATATTGGGATTTTCGGTCCATAACCTGTCCTAAGCTAGTTTTCAGACCTCGAAGTTTCAAGAATTCGCTTGACCTGTATTAATTTACAACTTTGGCTTCGAGGCCCCAAATGAAAAAATAAATAAATAAATGAAATATAAAAACAAGACAAATAAAATTGAGACTTTTGAGTCTCTTAGCAACTTTGTCAGTGGGTTTCGACCTATTTCTTCTTTTTTTTCTTCTCTCTTATCGTGCACCATCTAACCGACTTTAGACTTTAGCTCTTTGGGATTGTCTTGAAATTAAATAGGCCTCAATGACACATAACGAATATGCAAAGGGAGAAGAGTCCACGTTGGACTCGAACGTATCCACAGGCAAAAAAAATAAAGTAATTGATATATGTCCTAACATTAGTATTCAAGAGAATGCTAAAAAACATCACACATTTTATTTAACAGTAGTCAAAGTGTCATGCTAATTTAGAAAAAAGTTAATTCACATTCAGTAATACACTTTTGGGAAATTTCAATTTTTGTAAGACACGGGAATAATACAAGTATCTAAACCCACAAGTGTACGAATACAAAGGTGATTTGAATTCAACGTCACATAGATGAAAGGTATAAGAACAACTATAATTGCCAAACATAATCTACAAACTAGTGAATGGAAACCCATAAAACATAATTCAACCAAAGGATAACAGATTTCTATAATTCTTGGTAAACCACATATTACCCAAACAAAAGGTTAACCTTTCCAGATGGTCTCTTATTTATCTACGATGCCCATTTGTAATACTCTTAGTTCAACTAGGATTTCCAAAAAACTAGGCAGGAAGAATTTAGGCAGAGAAAGAACGGTGATCGTAAAACAAGATAAAAATTATTTAAGAGCAAAAAGGTCACGACTTTATCAATAGTTCAACACTTCAAAACTTTATTACTATCTAATGAAAATAAAATAACAACTATGCACTAGATATCACAAACTCTTCATATTTAAGACAATGCACATGAAATTGCAAAAATTCATAAATTCAAATGAAGCTAAATTCTAACACCCCCAAAATGGCAACTTTGACTGCAACCTAAACCAAAATATTTAATCCGACAACATTTGAACATTAATAGTTCAACTTATTTATAGTCTGTCAATTATTTTAAACTTTTAGGCGAAGAAAGACGCAACAAAAATAATCCAACGGGACTAAACATAGGCATGATTCAAACATCTTTTATGAAATGTAGGGACAACATAAAATCTTTTACACATACAAAGTCTATTGTTCGTAAATATTGAAAATTCTAACACATAGAAAACATAAGAAACAAAACATAAAGCAGTATGCATATAAACTAATAAACTAACATTGCTAACTAAAACAAGGAACAATTAGCTGGTTCTAGGTAATACACAACATTCAACTCTAAAAATAGGTAACCCCTGCAGCAAATATTATGAAGTTACAGAGGTTGCATAAAATAGGTGAAAAGCCTATGCTGTATGATATCTTATGCAGACTTTGCGATGCAACATGCTAACCAGATAAAACTAAATAGTTGTTTGACCACATAAACATACAAGTAAGTCCTGTAGTTGTGGATTTTACGTTTATGTCTTATTTATTCAGCCAAGAAATAAAATGGTTCATCCTTGATCCTAAAAAATAAGAAGAAAATCTTCCACAAAACCATCAATAACATGGAAAATAAGAAAGTTCCCAGCTAAAAATACTAATACTACCAGCTATGCTACGCTACTAATTGAATAATATACATTACTATGAAAACATGCCTAAACTAAACGAGATGAAACATTACCTATTTTGGAGCATCAAAGTAGGACTTCGAGCCTTTGTCAGAATCTCTACCACCATTGGAAAGCTCCTCTGCTACTCCAAAAATTTAGATGACTTTTAACGAGAATATTTTTACTAAAAAAAATTCACTTTTTGCTCGAAAGTGTCTCTCAGAACTTCAAGACTTAGCCTCTTTTTTCTCTATAGTGAACCATATATATAAAGAAAAAGATTGGGGAAGATTTCAGCTAATGGCGATGTAGGACAAATGCAAATCAAAGGGCAATTTGAGAAATTTTTAAGGGAGATATTTTGAATTTTGAATCTGGAATGCTTCTACAGCTTGTCCATTGTACCAATTGGTGAAGTCGAATCAATAAATAGAGTAAGACAAATTTTTGGGAAAATCAAAATTCTTCTTAATCTAATCAAATATACCCACGTATGTACTAGCACCCTATGAAATTTGCAAAATTGCAAGGTGGATATAACCGTTTCATAGATATGTCGCCAATTTTGTAATCTTTTAGAACTCAAACAGTTTGGCAAATATGAGTAAAGGCACGGTATTGGAGATTTATGTAGGAAGAAGAGAAAAATGGACTGAATATCAAGCTTTGTCAGGCTGAGTAGCTGAGTTTCAGGTCAGTTTTGCATTAAAATTGATATTGTCATTGTTTTTGGTTTCTTGACTGTTCTCTGTTGACTGTGTTTGGGAGAAGAGTATATTGGATAAGTGTTGGGTTGTGTCAAGGGGAGATTGTTAGGCCGACTGGGCAGTGTGGCATTTGGTCGTGGTCCTAAATTAAGATTGGACTATTTTTTGGGCTATTTAATATGTTAATTGGACTGCTATTGTGGGTTAAAAATGAATGGGTTGTTGGGATTTTGACTATCTTTTTTTGATTAGCCTATTCTATTTAAATTTTGATCAAATTAAAAATTAATTGGCCAATTGCATTGCAATTATGGTCAAATTTAATGTATGGACTAAATTAAATTAAAATTCGATACAAATTAATACCCCATTTTATCCCGAGCTTCTTGATTTAACAAAATCAAATAAATAGTTCTCCAAATAAATTATTTTCAAGAACCAATTATTTTTAAATCAAGATCTTAATCATTTGAATTTATTTTCAAGATAAACTTTGATTAAAATCCGATATTCCGTAAAATAAATATTTAAGTAACAACATTATATAATTTCATATAATTAAATACGATAATATATAATCTTTACTTAAAATGATAGAATTACCCAGATAAATACTTTGAAAAGCTTTTTATTTGGATAAAATAAATGTTGTAATTTTATTTAAAAATTAAAGAAACTCAGAATTAAACTTAGTTGTGGAGGAAAAAGTTAGGTGTCAAATCTGCCTCCTCTGGGTAGGGTGGATGTAAGTAACCCTGGGCAAAGGGAGTTTGACATTCCTAATTTTTATTCAACCATAAATTCATTTTTGAAAGAGGTTGGTTTTCACATGGGTTTTGGAGTTATGGCTGGACCTCGGTGTTAGGTTTTCTAGATATCCTGAGTTTCATGATAATTCAAGTCATTTGTTGTTCATAAATCTTAATTTAAAGCATGATATTCAAAAATTCATGACCTTTCTTAGTTTAAGAGATTTTGATAACATTGAAAAGCTGGAGAATAAAGGGATTTGGGGGGAGTTTGGAATGCAGTCGGGTTTTCTATATTGAGCCCAGCCTACATATCCCTAAGACTCAAGAAATCAGACTGCTTGTCGTTCGATTCAATCGATAGAAAAGATAGCCTTTTATTTCAGATAATCTTTGGCTCGGGATGAGTGAGTTGCGGAAAAGTGTCTTGTAACCTCTTAACCATAAATGTGGAGCTCTTCACATCCATAGGTAAGGCCTCGATATAATTTCCAAAACTCTAGGTGTCTTATCACTCGAATTTAGAAATATGATGAAGGTGAAGTTGAAACCAAAATATTTCAAAGTACCCACATGCCTTAATAGGGGTGTGGTTTGATGGTGGTGGCGATCATTCTTTAGTTCGCATCCAAAGAGTTTGACGTCCCTCTCTAGACTATCTCATTTTGCTGCTAAGAAAGAGTTCCATGTTATGCTGCGTCGTATTTGGAGTCGTCCGTACTGTGGTTTTGATTTGATATTTTCACCCTCTCTGATGCTCTCGAAGATGTCTCAAAAATTATTAGTGCTAAACATAATTCACGAAAGGGATATATAGTCTTTTACCATATCTCCACATGAGTTATTTCCTAAAAAGCGAAGTCATCCTCTCATGTACCTATTTGGAAGGAAATAACTTACAATAACAAACACAACAACCCTCTTGGTTGTTGTATAATTATCTCATTTTTCGATTGAATATGTCTTCAAAGTGGGGTGGCCCTTTTGGACACTAAGATACTTTATGTAGAATGGTCCCTGCAACCGTGTAATCTTATACTGATGCGGTAACCCCTTAGGTCACCTATAATGCTTGTTGTATATGGAATGATAACTTCTTCAGCTATTGACAATGATTTTTTTGCATGTGACCTCGGGTAAGTCTTAAGCGTCTTTTGTATTGATACGACTTATAGATTTCCCTTGAGAATTGGCAATCTTTTGATAATCTAGCGCATTATTTGATGTTGGATACGAGGTGACTTATAGGTATCCTTTGAATTTTAGATTTTAGGTAATCCTTCATATTATCCAACCTTGAATATGAGATAGATTACAAATATCCCTCCAATCGGTAGTTCTCAGGTATTCTCGCACATCATCTGACCTTGGATACAATATGACTTATAAATATCTCTCAAATTTCTAGTCTTTGGGTAATACTGCACATAATCTATCTTGGATATGCCATGGCTTATAGAGAACACTTGGACATATCAATTTGATAATCTCGCATATTCTCTGGTAAGGATTTAGTTGCGACTTATGGATAACCTTCAAACTATCAATCTTTGGGTAAGCTTGTACACTATCTGATTAGGATGTTGTTGCGGCTTATGGATGGACTGTGGACTATCAAATCATAGGTAATGTTGCACACTATCCTATTTTAAATTATATAACTTATAGATGATCCTCAAATTATCAATTTCTAGGTAGTCTCATATTTCGTTTGCTTTGAGATAGCGACTTAAAGACGTCCCTTAGAATCATGTGTTTATGATGCATTCAGATTCTAATTCATAAAATGATGAGATATCCTCGACACCAGCGTATTCTATCTCACGTGTCAATAGATATTAGATACTAATGATATCCTCAACGCCAGCGTATGCTATCTCGCGTGTTAACAAATATTAAATGCTGATGATATCTTTGATGTCAGTGTATGCTATCTTACATGTCAACAGATATTAAATGCTGATGATATCCTTAACACCAACGTATGCTATCTCGCGTGTCAACATATATTAAATGTTGATGATATCCTCGACGCCAACGTATGCTATCTTACGTGTCAACAAATATTAAATGCTGATGATATCCTTGATGCCATCGTATGCTATCTCGCGTAACAAGATGTAATGGCTCTCTTGGAAATGGAAAGAGATAAAATGGCCCACTTGGCAATTAAAACAGTTTCACCTAAGTTCATTTGTCTATGTTTTTTGCTTTCTACATGCACCTGTACTCAATGTAGACAGTTAGTAGACATAATTCCGTTTTGACAGATATAAATGAATGGGTAAAATCTCTTTTTGGGGTCACTCAAATACCGTTCTTTTCATTTCTTGTGAATTTTGAGGAAAAATTTCCGCTCTTCCTCCTATTGAGTGATCCTTTTTATTGCTGTATTTATGTGCTAACTCCTTTAAATGCACCTACACTCAAAGTAAATATTTAGTAGACACAAAGTCGCTTATGCTAGCGACTGCTTTTAAATAAAAAATTCGAAATAAAGTATTTATAAAGAGGATAAGGTGCCTTTGTTGTTATTCACAATATCTTGAAATGAGATAGATAATTCATAAGGTCCTTGTTGAATGGGTATCAAACTTGTCCGTAGGGCTACCCAAAAATACCATTCTTGAGCGTCATATGTTTGGTGTGGCTCCCAACTTTCTTAGGGATTTTTAAAAAAGACTCATTTTTGTGTATTGATCCCTGCATCCATAGAAAAATGATTAGTTTTGAGTGAAACTACTCTATGTTGACCTCCTTCGATCCTTGGTTTGCTCCTCACCATCTTTTGGGTGCTCCGTCATGTTGGGACTTCCACCCCGACTCCCCATTCTAATAGATTCCTAGGAAATCACCAAGTAAGAGATTTGTATATATTTTTGAAAGTAGTCTTAATTTTTAGAAACTAGTTTCAAAATATTCTGTAAAAGTTTTAGAAAATCTCTCAGTCATTTCATGTACTAGCTTAATGAACGTCTTCTTCCTGAGGTCCAATTATGTTCGCCATCCGACGGAGGATTTCCAAAACTCATCATCATTGCTGGAGAGTTCTTCAAAAAGTCTTGCCAGAGTAAAAGACTTAGTCTATCTAGAATTTGTCGCAAATAGTAATTTCTAAAACTGGACTTTGACCTCTTGGTGTTGGGGGATTTGAAATATATTCTGATATATTAGTGGAAATTTTGAGGACCTTTTCAGAATTTTTTGCCTAGTTTAATACTATTGGAGATGATATTGGCTTGAGAGGATCTGAAGTATTTGCGGTTCTTCGTTCTCTTTATTGGATAGTGATCTTCCTCTTGTGAATTTTCAAGATTTCTTCTCAAAATTCTGCCCCAGTTTCCATTTCCTAGGGTTATATGACCGAGTTGTTGGGGAGCTTACGTATCCCATTGAGGTAGGATCAGGTCAAACATAGTTCAAGACTATGCTAGGGATATATAGAAAAATCTAATGGGTTGACCGAAGCCGACATAGGCCATCCACATATCCTTTTCTTGGGAATTCAGGTCAAACGTAGTTTATACATAAAAGGAAAGAATAATTATCCTAAAGGGTTGACCAAATCCGACATAGGCTACCTACATATCTCTTTTTTAGGAATTTAGGTCAAACGTAGTTCATACATAAAAGAAAAAGGATTCTAGGCAATTACATATCATGAAACAAATACTACCATAAAGACGATTACAAATAAACCAAAGAAACAAAACTAGGACATTCTTAAAACATAGTATCTTTTATCGCATCAGAATTAATTGGTTTAGTCCACTCTTGATTGTCCATCTCAGATAGGATCAGGGCCTATCCAGATAGTACCTTGCAAACTATGTATGGTCCTTGCCAATTTGGAGCAAAATTGCCTTTGTACTCTTCTTGGTGAGGAAATATGCATTTGAGGACCAATTGCCCAACTACAAATGTTTGAGCTCTTACTTTTTTATTGAAGTCATGGATCATTCTATGTCGGTACAACTGACCATGACATACGACAACCATTATTTTCTCATCAATCAATATGAGTTATTCATAGCGAGCGCGAACCCATTCCTCGTTACTTAATCCAGCTTCTTGAATAATCCTTAAGGTAGGTATCTCAACATCGATGGTTATCACAACTTTATTCCCACAAACAAGTAGATAAGGTGTTGGCCCAGTTGAAGTTTGAACTATTGTGCGACACCCTAGTAGAGCATAAGGCAACATCTAATGCCATGATCTATCATTTGTGGATGATATACGGTTGAGTTGCGATGAACAACCTTCAACTAATCACAAATCTCACTCATCAAGTGATGATTCAAGTTAGCCCTATTATTCGTAATGATGGATTTTGTCACACCAAATCAGCAAATCAAGTTATTCTTGGTAAAATCTACGACTACCTTCTTAGTGACGGCTCTATATGAAGAAACTTCGACACACTTAGTAAAGTAATCACTAGAAACCAAAATGAATCTATGCCTATTTGACGCTGGTGGCTCTGTTGGTCTGATAACATCTATATCCCAAGCTATAAAAGGCCAAGGTGAACTCATAGCATAAAGCTCATGTGGAGGCATTCAAATAAAATCTCCGTGTATCTGACATTTTGGGCACTTCTGCACATACTTGCTACAATTATTTTCCATAGTCATCCAGAAGTAACCAGTTCTCAAGTTCTTTCTAGCAAGGGCAAACCCATTCATGTAGGGCCCACAAACTCTGATGTGCACTTCCTTTATTAATTTCATAGCTTCGGCGGCATTGACACATCTAAAGAATCCTAAGTCTGGAGTTCTCCTAAAAAGGATTTCCCCACTTGGAAAATAATTCTTTGCCAAATGTCGAATTTTCTTCTTTTGATTACTGCTGGCCTCCTCAGGATACATTCTAGATTCTAAATTCCTTTCAATATTATAGTAATATGGCTCTCCATCAGGCTCCTCTTCGACGTGTGCACAATATGCAGGTTGTTCCTTTAAGCTTATTTCTAACGAATTAATGTAACTGTGATCTGGGTGTGAATCATGGAGGATATAGTATCTAAAGCATCAACTAAGTCATTCTGTATCCTCGGGTTATGTCTAAAACCAACTTTCTTAAATCTTCTACATAAATCCTGCACCAGCTCCACATAAGGAGTAATCTTGGATTTCTTTACCGCCCATTCCCCCCGTACTTGGTGAATCAGCAAATCTGACTCCCCGATGACTAACAATTCATGAAAACCTATATAAAGTGATAACTTGATACCTAGGATGAAAGCCTCATATTCATCCATGTTATTGGTACATGGGAAACGTAATTTAGCGATTGTTGGATAGTGTTGGCCTGTTTCTGACAATAAAACTGCTCCGATTCCTAAACCTTTGAAGTTGACTTCTCCATAAAAAAAAATCTCCATTTGGGGTTGATCTCTGCAATGTCTTCTTCTATGAATAAAATCTCCTCATCTGAGAAGTAAGTTCGTAGTGGCTCATACTTATTATCAACCTGATTCTCAGCTAAATGTTCCACGAAGGCTTTCCTCTTGATTGCATTTTGAGTCACACATACGATGTAGAACTCACTCAACAACATTTGTCATTTGGCTAACGTTCCCGTAGGCATGGATTTCTGGAATATATACTTTATTAGATCCATTTTATAAATGCGATATGTTGTGTATGAGGATAAATAATGCCTCAACTTTTGTGCGGCCTAAGTCAAAGCATAACACGTCCTTTCTGCAAGAGTGTAGTGAGCTTCATACGGTGTAAACTATTTACTCAAGTAGTATATTTCTCTCTCATTATTACCAGTATTGTCATATTTCCTGAGGACACATTTGAAAGCATTTTCTGAGACTGATAGGTAAAGAAACAACAGACTTTCCTCCCTTGGTGGGACCAAAATAGGCGGAGCAAAAAAATATTTCTTGATTCTGCCAAATGAATTTTGACATTCTTCTGCCCACTCATTCACTGTATCTTTCTTCAACATCTTGAGAATTGGCTCATATGACTATCGATTAGGTAATGAATCTTCAAGTGTAATTCAGTCGACCCTGGAAACTCATAACGTCTTTCTTGGTTCTTGGCGGTGGTAAATCCTGAATTGTCTTAAACTTGGATGGGTCTATCTCGATGCCCATTCTGCTGACTATGGACTCCAGTAATTTCCTGGCCGGCACACCAAAATCACACTTAGCAGGATTCAACTTCAAATTATACTTTCTTAGTTTGTTGACCATGTGGGTCAGATGATCCGAACTCTCGCGGGATTTGATAATTACATTATCCTCATACACCTCAATCTCTTTATGCATCATATCATGAAAATCATCATCATAACCCTCATGTATGTTGCACCTGCATTCTTGAGACCAAACGACATTACCCTATAATGATAAACTCCCAGGGCGTAATGAAAGATATCTTTTCTATATCTTTCTCATCCATCAATATCTGATGATACCCAGCAAAACAATCCATGAAAGACTGTATTTCATGCTTTACACAATTGTCGATGAGGATGTGGATATTGGGTATCACAAAATTATCTTTAGGATTGGCTCTATTCAAATCTCTAAGGTCAACACAAATTTGATTCTTGCCATTCTTTTTTGGTACTGGAACAATATTGGATAGCCATGTTGGATATTTTGTAACCTGTAGCACCTTAGATTGAATTTACTTCATCACTTCTTCTTTGATCTTCAAACTTAAGTTTGGCTTAAAATTTCATATTTTTTGCTTAACTGGATCAAACTCGGGATTGATTGGTAACTTATGCGACACAATGTTGGTGCTCAATCCTGGAATATCATCATAGGACTAAGAAAATATGTCAATGTACTCCCACAACAAGTGAATGAGTTCTCTTTTTTGTGCTTCTGCTAAGTGAACACTAACACTTGTCTCTTTGATTTCATCATGATCACGCAGGTTGACTATTTTAATTTCATCCAGGTTGGGCTTCTCTCAGTTTTCAAATTTCTAGATCTTTTGCTAACGCTCCTCATCACCTTTTTTCTAATTATCATCATTCCCCTCGCTTTGTTCATCTAACCCTTGACATGACATGGCATTTGCAGGTTTTAAATTATTGCTACTATACTAAACAAACAAACAAAGTTAGATGATAACAAGATAATAAAATACACTAATATAATCATATTTCAAAATAACTTCTTAAATAAAGAGAGGTCTTTTCATTGAAATTTGTGAAATAATTACAAACTATATCCCTGACCCATGCAAATGCAGGCCTATTCCTTTTTGAAAGTAGTAAAACATGAAAAAAATTGAAACACGAAAAGGTGGATCAAGGGGCCTCCTTCGGATCATCACCGATTTTAAAACTACTAATAATTGCCCTTTCATCTACCATGATGGGCGGTGAGTTATGAGTGGAGTGGAGGTCCAGTTTTGTAAAGCCTCTCCTGGTGCAACCTTTCTCACCCCACTGGACTTTAGGAAATCTTCTAGTATAGCATTACATCCCTCAAATATATTTCCTATCCCATCCTCAAGACCATCATATTTTGACATCTCACGTATGGGAAATGACTGGTACAGGAGTGGCACCAATTTAGACAGACTCATCTATGACTTATTTTAAATCTCATCCTCCTCTTTTGGTTGGTATCCTAACCCATACTTAGATGGATTTTATGGGACCATAATGGGTTCAATAATTCCTTCCAAATTCTTACCCAAGCCTCGACCAGGCTCAAACCCACTTCTTAACATCACATTCATAATTATTTTATAGACAGAAGCCACTAGAGCTTTGGGTGCCAAATCTTTCTCTGCAGCTCTTATAATTTCCACGGTATAAAAACTAATCCTCCTCAAACTATCTTTAATAACATGCACATAACCGTTGGGATGATTCAAATGACTTTCTTTTTCTTGAATGACTATTTTATAGTCTCTCTAAATAAACTTCAATAATTGATGAAGGGTCGATACAACTGCCTTTGCACCATGGATCCATGGTCTCCCCAGGAGAAGGTTGTAACTAGGATATATATCTATAATATGAAGTTTAGCCTTGAATTCAGTAAGTCCCATCTGGATGTACAAGTCAACTTCACCTATGGTATCTTTTCGCCCTTCATCAAATGCCCGCACATATACATGGCTTTGGAAAATTTTTCCCAAATCATAGCCCATTTGAACCAATGTGGAAAGTGGATAAATTTTCAAACCAGATCCACTATCTATCAATCTTTGATTAATCATATGGTCTCAATAACTGACAGCAATATGTAAGGCTTTGTTGTGCATCACTCCCTTAAATTACAATTCTTCCTCACTGAATAATATGCAATGACTTCCCATAACATTCCCTATCATTGCATATATATTCTCAACGCTTGTGCTCTGGGAATATATGTTTCATCCAGAACCTTTAATAAAGCTTGTCGGTGGTATTGCGAACTTATTAATAGTGCCCAAATAGAAATTTGGGCTGGAGTCTTTTCTATATGCTTGACAATTGAATACACTTTTGGTTGCATATGCCTTTGAAATTCCTTAACCTCTCCTTCAGTGATTGGCCTTTTCTGTGAATCCTTCCTATTGGTCAAATCTTCAGGAATGTAGAATCGTACAGACACTGTCATCCCCTGGGTGGCAGCAATCTCTATAATAAATTCTTTTCTAGATGGTTGAATATATACTTGAGTCAGGGATGTCATCACTATAAATGGGGGCCTCTCATTGACACTTAAGCTAGCTACGACTCTCTCTATCTTCTCTACTCCTTCTGTCCTTTTGGAAATTTTTGAATCCACCTTAGTGATGGTCTTGCTAGACACTCATTCACCCTCTATTTTGATCATGTTAACTGTAGCTCCCCCATGATTAGGAAATGGATTACTATTGATATTTGGTGTCATCGACTAAAGCGTGATGACCTTTTAATTAACCAAATCTTAAATTTTATGCTTTTGTCTAACGCAATCCTCTATGCTGTGCCCCTCATCTCTCGAATAATAGGCACAATTTTGATTTTCTTGATAAAATTAGAAATTGGGATTAATAAGTTTTGATTGGATAGACTATAAATTACCGGCTTCCTTCAATCTTCCTAAGAGTTGGGTGAAACTTTTAGCTAATAGCATTAAGTTTTGGGGAGGCCTTTTTTTGAGGTTTAGACTTGGGGGTTATAATAGTTTTGATTAGCAGGAGGAGGTACTTGATGATAATTTGGAGGCTCTTAGACATTTATTCACTTGTTTGGAAGGGCAACTTGAACATGAGACTGATAATTTGGCTGCGGAACTTGGTGTTAGAGTAAAATATTTGGCTGTAAAGCTTGGTATTTGGATTGGATATTTGAAAATAGATCTTGGTATTGGGATTGGATATTTGGAAGTGGAGATTGGTATTGGGATTAGATATTTGGAAGTAAAGCTTAGTATTGGGGCTGGGTGTAGAATACATGCTGAAAATTTGGTGACGGTGGAGAGGACAGAACATTCCTAGTATTAAATTTATTCTTCAATTTAGCAACAGAATCAATAGAGATCGCACTCACATCTTTCTTTTTCTTCTTTGGGAACACAAAAGTACCATATGATGTTGGAGTTTTGATAATCTTTCCTGTTCGAATGCCTTCCTCTAGACATTCCCCGATTTTTACCAAATCTGCGGAAGTTTCCCTGACCGTGGATACCATCCTAGTGTAAAATTCTCCCTCATAAGCGCAAAAGAAAATTGATACCATTTTCTCCTTAAATATGAGAGGTTGTACCCTAGCATCTTCTTTTCTCCGATGGAAGGCATAGTCTCAGAAACACTTATCATTCTTCTGCTTAATCCGGTCTAATAAGTATCGGTCAGGGACTATTTCAATGTTAAATGCAAACCTATCAGGAAAGTTTTTAGCCAATGCTCTCCAACTAGACCATCTTTCCATTTATTGAGATATGAACCAATCTAAGGCTTCACCGCTTAAGCTTCGGCTGAATAAGCGCATCAATAATGCCTCATTTTTTCCTACCCCAACCATTTGATCACAATACCTTATCAGATAGGCCATTGGATTTCTAGTACCATTGAACACTTCAAATTTAGGGACCATGTAGCCTTCTGGTATATCTACTCTAGGGTACATAAAAATACCATCATACCTCAAAGAATCATTATCACCTGCCTCATGAAATTCCTTGATCCTGATAATTTCTTCATTTATGGCCAGCAACTTCTTTTCATGCTCAGTCCTTCACTCTCTTTCCTTTTTCTCATAATGGTCTACCTTAGGGTTGGGAAAAGGATTATAAATGTCAAGGGATATGATGACATGAGAAAGATTGAAAAGATAGTTTGATTTTGAGGATGAGAGAAGGTTAGGTGGTAGATGAGGAGGACATTTTGGAAATTAAGGACATTTTGTGGAATTTGAGAGTATCCTGGTGGAATCTAAGAGGAATTTTATGGATTTGGAAATGAGTTTTATGAATTTGGAGATAGATTTTGCAGATTTAGAAGCGGACTTTGTGGGTTTGAAAAGGGGTTTTAGGGATGTGGGACTGAATTTTGTGGATTTAGAGATGGATTTTTTGGGGGTTAGGGATGGATTTTGTGGACGGTAGGCATATGAGTTATTTTTTTTATTGGTGTTTTGGACAGCATGAATTGGAGTATTATTGATTATAGTATCTGTGGGTAATTAGGAAGTAGAGGAGGACGATATGTTATTTGGATGGTTCTCGATAATAGGCATACTGAGGGGAGGAATTTATAGTTGAGGCCCGTGTCTTCCTGGGGCAGGAGCATTGATAGTGATGGCCAGATTAGCCAAATCTCTAGTACGGTTCATCTCTTCTTGAAGTATTTTCAATTTTCTTATGAGTTCTGCAATCATCCTGCTTTGTTCTGCTATTACATTGTCCCTAATGGTCAATGCATTTTCTTCGTCACTTCCAGTCATATTTGAATGATGGTTTGGGGATAGGATTTTATATACTTTTGATTGGTTTGAAGTAAGGATGCTCTACCAGCTTGTTTCAACACAGAGTAGTTTTCAATTATCTGTAAATTAAAATAACTCAAAGGCAGATGTGTTAGTTCCCATATGTGATAAATAATGCAAGATATTTGACAAGAAGTAACCACATAGAGTTGTTTGCGTCATAGACAAATTGATCCATGAGAGCATAGTGGATATATTTGTCTTTGATTAAAACAAATGTACAAAAACACATAAAGTAGTTATATCACATAAAAATATTATAATAAATGTGTATCCTAGTTGGGGTGACCCTTTTGAGCCAAGGGTTGACCTAACAAATTTTGGAGAACATATATGCCTTTTAAAAGATAATCCATTACCCCCAACCTTTCATAGATATGTAAAAGGGCATAAATGCCTACAAAAACAGCCTAAAAGGGATACATTCGGTCCCGGGATTGATGCTCTATCAAGAGTCTTCTTCAACCATTCCTTGTATGTGTTACTAACTTCGGGTTCATTCCCTATATGGAAGGATACTTCCTCTATTTTTCTACTCTTCCACCCATATACCATGTATTTTCTTATTGGAGTTTCAAATTCATCATACTCCGTGAAGAATCTAAGCATAGGCATCATTTGTGGTATTACCTTCCTGATTTCGAATTGTCTAAGAACCCAAATGGGATTATAATAATGAGTCACTCTGAGTCCTAGAAGTACTAGGAAAGGCTGTTCATTCCCCCCGAGTAAGGTACTTTCTTGGACGAAGATAACTGATTGACCACTGAATGTCATCACCACTCAATTCCCGAAAAATCTTGAACCAAAATTCTGGAGACTCTTTCCTCTTAAACCTGTGTAGGAATAAACACATGTCTTGTGATGATATGAGATTTAACTTTGTCCGAGGGTCCAGCTACCCACTCTAGGGTTTTTCAATAAGTGAGTCATCATACACCATTTCAAGATAAGGTTACAACCTTGAAATAAATGATCACCACTTTGGCACATTCCCAATGCCCAGTAAATCTCGACGACTATCATAGGGGCTAAGGTATGGAACACTTTAGTTTGACCATAATCCATTCCGTTGCAGAGAATGTCCATTACCATAATGACTCTCAAATTGATGGTGCTAGTTTCTCCTTCTGGGAACACCATTGTTCCAAGTAAACCCATCACAAAAGTAAATTCTCTCTTTTTCTTTAATTTTCTTGACTCAAATTTATGACCGAAATTCTCAAAAGCGTTATACTTTCCAAATTGGCGATACAACTCATGTAAAGATATATTCGCCCCATCACATTCTCCGCCAAGTGTCATTATTGATTGCAAAGACTTTTTGATCTCTTGGTGATTCATCATGCTAGGGACTAGAACATTGTTGTCTGGTGTATTCCTTCTCTTTCTGCACATATAAAGGCTTTCATAACAAGTCAAAACTTCTTCAATAGTGGGTGCCAACTCTACTTCCCTGAAGTGAAACACCATGTTGTTGTCATTCCAAAATATCGCTAGAACATGAATTTTTTCATGCCAGGCATCTATCTCTATGAGCGAGGGAAGGTTCCCAATATGCGTACTAATAATCTTTTTATCTTCTCTGCTCATATGTGTCCACCATACTTTTAGGAAATTATCAAGTCCATTAACCTTCTTGAACTTTTTGCAAGGGTATAATTGGGCCATTCCTACACGAACGCAAATAAAGATAAGCCTTAACCCTACCTCAAAGGATATTGGATTGGTTTAAACAAACATATATTTTCTTTAACACATAAACATGGTTCGTCTGTAATTGACTCAAGGTCAATAGATGTAGGGCAAGTTTTCTAATAGGCCCAACACCCCTTAGGGTATTGGGTCGTCCTAGGCTCATGTCTAAAAGAGGATTTTGGTTTAGCTCTATCCTGGGTGTCTAGAGTGGGTTTGGACATAGGTTCCCAAGCAGAAAACTTGGGTTTGGAAATACGAACAACCTCCGATGAGTCGGTTTGGACATAGTTCCCAAGAGGACAACTTGGGTTTGGAAATATGAATAGCTTCTGACCGGCTAATGTGCCGATAAACTATCATATTTCCAACAATTGATTTGGAGTTGATCAACAGGGTCTGGGACATCCACAAAATCCCAAAAAAGTTTAATAATCTTGCAGGATTATGCCATTAAATGCAACAGTTAAAAATTCACAAAATCGAAATATATAAGCACGTAAACAATTAAGTCAAAGGATAAATTCAAATATTTGGTTAGAACCTAGTTAAAAACATCTCTCGCGGAGTCTCCATTTCCGTTTTACGAAAATATGACTTTTAGATTCGCCACTTAATTTATTTAGGAAAATCAAGAAAACCTTTATAAATTTTTTAAATAATCCAAAACAGAAAAATCATTTAAGTTTCGAAATTCTAGGTAAGCAGTTATCATTAACATTTTAGGAAGGTTTTTAAGGTACCTAAAATAACTGCTAACTTGCGGTTATCTGGACTATTTAAAAATTATTCTTTTAACTAACTTTGAAAAAGAGAAATTGATTTCTGAGTTAAGAATTTTTTTTTTGAGGTTTATGCAAAATTAGTTTTTTAACGACTTAGTAGGGAATTTGACTAGGCCTTAAGAAACAGTTAGCAAATAAACATAAGTAAAAATAGGTAAAGGGAAGAGGTGGAGATATTTAGACCCCTTTGAGCCCAAATCAATGAAACCTGTCCTAAACTAACCGTTTGAGATTTTGGCCCACCTGCACCTGTCCTAATCTATATATTGGGCTTTTCGGTCCATAACCTGTCCTAAGCTATTTTTCAAACCTCGAAGATCCAAGAATCCGCTTGACCTGTATTAATTTACAACTTTGGCTTCGAGGCCCCAAATGAACAAATAAATAAATAAATAAATGAAATATAAAAACTAGACAAATAAAATTAAGACTTTCAAGTCTCTTAGAAACTTTGTCAATGGGTTTCGACCCATTTCTTCTTCTTCTTCTATCTGCTTGTGCATCGTATAACCGACTATAAACTTTAGCTCTTTAGGATTGTCTTGAAATTAAGTAGGCCTCAATGGCCTATAATGAATATGTAAAGGGAGGAGAGTCCATGTTGGACTCGAACGTATCCACATGCAAAAGAAAAATAAAGTAATTGATATATGTCCTAACATTAGTATTCAAGAGAATGCTAAAAAACATCACACATTTTATTTAACAGTAGTCAAAGTGTCATTCTAATTTATCAAAAAGTTAATTCACATTCAGTAACATACTTTTGGGAAATTTCAATTTTTGTAAGACACGGGAATAATACAAGTATCTAAACTCACAAGTGTATGAATACAAAGGTGATTTGAATTCAACGTCACAGAGATGAAAGGTATAAGAACAAATACAATTACCAAACATAATCGACAAACTAGTGAAAGGAAAGCCATAAAACACAATTCAACCAAAGGATAACGAATGCCTACCATTCTTTGTAAACCACATATTACCCAAACAGAAGGTTAACCTTTCCAGATGGTCTCTTATTTATCTATAATGTCCATTTGTAATACGCTTAGTTCTACCAGGATTTCCAACAAACTAGGCAGGAAGCATTTAGGAAGAGAAAGAACGGTGATCGTAAACAAGATAAAAATTATTTAAGAGAAAAAGGTCACGGCTTTATCAATAGTTAAACACTTCAAAACTTTATTCCTATCTAATGAAAATCAAATAACAACTATGCACTAGATATAATAGACTCTTCACATTTAAGACAATGCACATAAATTGCAGACATTCATAAATTTGAATGAAGCTAAATTCTAACACCCCCAAAATAGAAACTTTGACTACAACCTAAACCAAAATATTTCATCCGACAACATTTAAACATTAATAGTTCAACTTGTGTACTGTCTGTCAATCATTTTCAAATTTTAGGTGAAGAAAGACGCAACAAAAATGAATCCAATGGGACCAAACATAGGTATGATTCAAACATCTTTTATGATATGTAGGGACAACATAAAATTTTTAACACATACAAAGTTTGTTGTTCATAAATAGTGAAACTTCTAACACATACAAAATATAAGAAACAAAACATAAGGCAGTATGCATATAAACTAATAACTAATACTGTTAACTAATACAAGGAACGATTAGCTGGTTCTAGGTAATACACAATATTCAACTCTAGAAATAGGTAACCCTTGCAGATAATATTATGAAGTTACAGAGGTTGCATAAAACAGGTGAAAAGCCTATGCTATATGATATCTTATGCAGACTTTGCGATGCAACATGCTAACCAGATAAAACTATATAGTTGTTTGACCATACAAACATACAAGTAAATAATGTATTTGTAGATTTTACATTTATGTCTTATTTATTCAGCGAAGAAATAAAACGGTTCATCCCTAATCATAAAAAATAAGAAGAAAATCCTCTATAGAACCATCAATAACATGGAAAATAAGAAAGTTACCAGCAAACAATACTAATACTACTAGCTACGCTATGCTACTATTCGAACAATATACACTACTACGAAAATATGCCTAAACTAAATGAGATGAAACATTAACTATTTTGGAGGAGCAAAGCGAGACTTTGAGCCTTTATCAGAATCTCTACCACCACTAGAAAGCTCCTTTGCTGCTCTGAGAATTTAGACGACTTTTAACGAGAATCTTTTTACTAAAAAAATTCACTTTTTGCTCAAAAGTGTCTCTCAGACCTTTAAGACTTAGCCTCTTTTTTCTCTATAGTGAACCATATATATAGGGAAAAAGATTGGGGGAGATTTTAGCTAATGCCGATATGGGACAAATGCAAATTGAAGGGCAACTCGAGAAATTTTCAGGGGAGATATTTTGAATTTTGAATCTGGAATGATTTTACAGCTTGTCTGTTGTACCAATTGGTGAAATCAAATAAAAATAGCGTAATACAAATTTTTGAGAAAATCAAAATTCTTCTTAATCTAATCAAACATACCCACGTTTATACTAGCACCGTATGAAATTCACGAAATTGCAAGGTAGATATAACAGTTTCATAGATATGTTGACAATTTTAAAATCTTTTAGAACTCAAATAGCTCAGCAAATATGAGTAAAGGCACGGTATTGGAGATTTATGTGGGAAGAAGAAAAAAATAGACTGAATATGAGGCTTTGTCGGGTCGAGTCATTGAGTTTTGGGTTGTTTTTGCATTAAAACTGATATTGTTATTGTTTTAGGTTTCTCGACTGTTCTCTGTTGACTGCAGTTGGGTGAAGAGTATGGCTAAGTATTGGGTTGGATTGGGTCAAGGGGAGATTGTTAGTCCGGTTGGGCAGTGTGGCATTGGGCCTGGTGTTGAAGTTGGGTCGTGGTTCGAAATTAAGATTGGACTATTTTTTGGGCTGTTTAATATGTTAATTGGACTGCTGATGTGGGTTAAAAAGGAATGGGTTGTTGGGATTTTGACTATCTTTTGGGGTTATTTAAACAATAACCCCAATTAGATTTGGATTAGAATATTCTATTTAAATTTCAATCAAATTAAAAATTAATTGGCCAATTGCATTACAATTACGGCCAATTTGATTTCAATTATCACCAAATTTAATATAGACTCTATTAAATTAAACTTCGATATGAATTAATACCTCGTTTCTTCCCGAGCTTCTTGATTTAATAAAATCAAACAAATATTTCTTTAAATAAATTATTTTCAAGAACCAATCATGTTTAAATCAAGATCTTAATCATTTGAATTTATTTCAAGATAAACTTTGATTACAATTCGATATTTCATAAAATAAATACTTAAGTTACATCATTACATAATTTCATATAATTAAATATGATAATATATAATATTTACTTAAAATGAAAAAATTACCCATATAAATACTTTGAAAAGATTTTTATTCGATTAAAATAAATGTTGTAATTTTATTTAAAAATTGAAGAAACTCAGAATTACACTTAGTTGTGGAGGGCAAAAATTAAGTGTCAACATTTAGAAGTCCCAAAGAAATTATTTCACACAAAGAATAAAAGACTTATCCATTTTAAGACCCCAAGATTTCAAACATTTTATTTTTGGCTTTCCCAAGTTTGAAATGTTAATTGAAGACTCGAAATATGTTTAGGGATGTTAAAAGGGTCATTCGGGAGAGTTATAAAAATTTTTGAAGGGGTTTGGGGCATTTTTGGATTGCAAAGGCAGAATTCCTCCGCGATTTAGGCGCGTCAAAGAGACAGACCCTTCGCGATACATGGCGTGTCATGAAGGTTAGTCTCTGCGATACATGCCGTGTCATGGAGGATAGTCTCAGCGATAGCCTCCATGCCATGGAGGCTGTGAAATCCTGCAACATCATTTAAAGGTTCAAGGGGCTTTTTGGTCTATTCCCCTCACCCTAAATGCCCAATTTATGATTTAACACCCCATAAGGGGCATTGTTTACCCCATTCTCCATCAGTTAATGATACTCAAAAATCATCTTAGCCCCAAGAACACAAAAGTCAAAGCTTTTCCCAAGAATTCACCATTCAAGGTTCCAACTCCAAGTTTTCTTCAAGGATTCAAGTAACTCAGGTATGTGGGATATTAATCAATGGATTCCTTCCACTCATTGAGTCCCAAGAGCCCTTATTTTTCAAGTATAAATCCCCTTTCCCTATTTCATGAAATTTCAATGTTAATTATGAGATTACTCAAATTGTTCTTAATAGTTTTGGATAAAACCATGACTTTGTATTTCCCCATGAGAATTAGACTCTACATGCTTTACAATCGTAGTCACCCACATTATGTTTAGTTTATTCCTTGTCAATTTCTCAAGTTATAATATAAACCATGTGCTCATGTTATTCTTATAACCTTAACATATTTCTGTACTCATAATCATGAATATCATCAGTCTAGTGAAATATACTACAATTTGAGGTTCACGAATATTGAATTCCTTTACAGTGTTTTAAGTGATATTATTGTATTTAAAGTATTGTTTAGTGCTGGAAGGTTATGAACACTCGATACCTATATGTTTACACATGTTTTATATTTTCAAGTTTCAAATCAGTTAGATCATGATTTTACCATCACATTTAAATTATCATATTTATGTTGAGCACTTATAAGTTATGAATCCAGTTAACTTAAATCAGTACTAGTGTCAGTTCAGTTGGGAGTAGGATTTAGCACCGAGCAAACCTAGGAATGAAGGCTCACCCGTCAGTAGAGGACTAAGACCTTTAGTAGTTGTTCCTAAGTTCCAAAACTATGTAGCCAGCATAGGATATGAGATGTCACCCCCAGTAGAGGACTGAAATACTTTTAGGGGTCACCCGCTAGTAGAGGACTATCACCCCAGTCCTTTGATATATAGTTATTAGTTTAGTGAATCCATAAGCCAGTATTAGTACCCGTGGCAAGGTACTGACACCCTTCTAACTGTGGTTACAGGTTGGACCAAGATTGGGGTATATCAGTTACATGATACCTCTTATAGTTTCAGTTGAGTATTTAAAGTATGTCAACTTAGGTTTGTATGACCAAGTGTAGAGACATCAGTTGTTCAGTTATTCAGTTTATCAATTATTCAGCTATTCAGATGTCAATTATACAGATTATTTTAGTACTTATTATGCTTGGTATTTTCTTTATTTTACATATTTATACACTCATTCTTAGTACTTATGTGTATTCTAGTTAGTCCTTATCTATCATACCAGTACATTCAAAGTATTGACCACGTACTTTCTTTTGTGCTATATTGTTTTATAACACAGGTTTGGATGCTTAGTTTTTCTATTGCCCTTAGTCAGCTTAGTACCACTCAGCAACAATTGTGGTGAGTCATTATCCATCAAGGATAAGTATTTATAGGTATTTTTAGTATTTTCTTCATTTCAGTCAGTTGGAGTTAGTTGTGGGTTTTCCCATCAACTCCTCATGTCTTAGAGGCTTTCATATATTTAGATATTCAGTTAGTCAGACTTGTTTTCAGTTTTATCAGCAGTTTAAGACATGTTAAGTATTGTTTCAGTAGTACATCTTAGCATTTGATCAATTTAACTTTCACATATGATGTTCTAGTATTATTTTATTCAGTGCTTACTATAGATACCAGCTCATGAGGTAGCTTGGGGTCACTTTTGGCCTTAAGGATTGTTTTACGACTAGGAGGTTGTCTCGGGTCGTGAAAATATCATACTGATTTTTGTGTACATATACATAAGAATAAGAATGGTGTATCTGGTTAAAAAGTATAAGAAGATACATCATACAATCCTTCATCAAATGTACAAAAACTATGTATCTTACTATATATTAGGTTACAAATACATAAAAAAGATGTCTTTGGTTGAAAATCTGACAAAAATCATGCATTAGGATGATTTTTATATTATTGATACCTAAGACTTATGTATTTGAATATATCTCTGTGATATTAATACATTTTGTATTTGGAAGGTTAGGTATCTGAGCCTCAGTAATGTATCGCAAAAATTAAAATCTCAGATTTTATGTAATTATAAAAAAAAATAGGAATAAGATATAATTAGATACTAAATAGTTGGAATTTATGTTGTTTACCCTTTTTACCTCGTTAGAGCTGACACTATAGCTAGTAAAAGGCGATGACTTCCATACATGTGAAATGAGATGAAAAGGCAATGGGTTAAGGGTTAAAAACATACCTAAAGTATCCCCTTTTTTGAGTTTCATACCTAAATTATTAAGTATTTGAGTTTCCTACCTGAAGCATAAAAAAATGCTTAGCAAAACACACCTGAGCTATAAATTATTTGAGTTTCATACTTGAAATTTTAGGTGTGTTTCACTAGTAACTGATAGTTTAGATGAGTTTCGCTAAACATTTTATAATACTTCAGGTAGGAAACTCAAACACTTAAATAATTTAGGTATGAAACTCACAAAAGATTAGGTGTGTCTTTGACACTTCACTTAAAGGCAAAACAGGTTAATTTGTCTCCCTATGGGCTCTATATACCAACATCTTTTTAATTTGTAATTGTCTCCCTGCGGGCTCGATATACCAATATCTCTTTAATTTGTAATTGTCGCCCTACGGGCTCGATATACCAATATCTTTTTAATTTGTAAGATCTTCTTTCTCCTATAATAATTTTCTCCTTGTCAATATACCATTTCCTTTGCGTTAATTTAAATAGAATACTTTTTAATACTTCTTAATAGAGGATGTGACTTTTCTGCAGTTAAAAATAATTTATCTTTTATTATTAAGAAATTAATTAAATAGGCAAACAAATGGTCAAAGCATGATTTAGATCACATACTTTAAAAATCTTTGTTCCTTCTTAAATATAACTTTGTGATACAAATTAAATGGCCACCCTAATTTTTGAAGACATGATTGGATAGGGAACAAGAATATGCAAGGAAGACCCGTTCTGAGCATAAGCAAGGCCGTGTGTGGAAGATTTCTTGGAGCATCGAAGACTTGAGGGCTCACAATTTCGGACAACACTTAATGGGTCATGGTTTAGTCATCTTTATCAAGGACATTTTGGTCACTTCATTGGGTCCAAATGCACTCCATGGCTGCCACTCCCTTTAAGGGCATTATTGTCATTTTGTCTTGTCTTGTAATAGAATATAAATAGAATATTTTAGGTCTTTTCTCATTAGATGTTTTATGATGATATTTTGATACATGGAAAGTCCTCTCTTTGAGAGTGTAGTTCATAGTTAAGGCTTGGAAAATCTATCCCCACCATAACTAGGGCTGCCCAAGTATGGATATCACTTATGTTGTAATTGTTGGCATGATATGTTGGTGTTTAGAGGAGGTAAAGTACCTCTTGTGTCAACGTAGAAGTTAGGTATTTGTTGTGTGTAGTGTTAAGGGTCCAAGAGTCCACCAAATTCTTGGGTTCTTAAGATTATACCATCACTTGTCTAACTATCTATTCCTTTTTTTTATTGTAATCTTGTAACCGTTTGTGTATCTTGTAATCTTCAACCCATGAGTTTTTGTCTCTTGTTGTTATTGTTATTATCATATTATTCTCATCTTATTGTTGTTGTTGCTGTTTTGGTGAAAAAACACACCTTTCTATCTCATCATTGTGTGTTGTAGTGAATCCGAGAGTGGTCTCCAAAAACAGTCCTCGAATCCTTAAGATTTGTGGACTATTTTGGAGTGTGTTTGGTGTTCCTTGGTTTGTATCATATCATTTGGTATCATAGCTTGGCTTGATGTTGTTCCAACAAGATCAATCTTTCGCTTGTTAGTTGACAAATAAAAAAAAATTATTGAAAAATGAAAAATTTCAAAAAAAGTGCAGTCTGCCCGTGTTGTGGTCTAGGCCGAGAATTGTGTTCTTGTTGTGTCTTGACCAAGATTTCTGTTTGTATTGAGTGTTTCTAGTGTTAGTTTTGTTCTTCACTAACACTTTGAGTTTATATCTAAGTTTGAGATTTGTTGTTGTTGTTGTGAACAAAGACTTGGCCGATTGTTGTTGAACCTTATTGTGGTGGACTGTTTTGTCCGATTATTGTTGGTATTGTTATTGTTGGTTCAAGTTTTGAACTTGTACTATGGGGATTTTGTTGTGGATTTTAAGCTTTAAAAGGTGTTGTTTTTGTTTGGGAGGTCCAACTTGAACCTTAGAACTTCGAGATTCAAAGTTTGTGTTCTTGGTGTTCTTCACCAACTCCATGTAGTGTTGAAGAAAAAAAATGGTTGTTGATCTTAGAAGTTGAAGAAAAGGAGTGTGTATTGTGTTAGTCTTGCAAGACATAAGTCCAAGATTTAAGGCGTAGTACTTGTGGCTTAAAGACTTTTCCCATACACTCAAAGACTTTACAACCACCTCCAACCACCTTCTATGTTTTAAGGGTCCATGTTTTGAGGAGAAAGGACAAAGAAAGTCAAGTCTTGAAATTTGAATTGAAAAAGAGCTCCAAAAGACTTGTAGATTTCCTCATTTAAACAAATTCTCATCAATTCCGAATTACAATTTTCCCAAGACTTGGAATTTTCAAAAAAAAAATAACAACTTGTTAAAAACTACAACAAATACGTGGCTACCATATCATCATTTTTACTGTTCACGTAATAATTTTAAGCTCAAATTTTGATTTCTTAGTTTCTTATTGTTGATTTCTAGTTTATTTTGTTGACTCTAATAACTAATCGACAAGCTAGTACTCCTTTACTAGATTGTAAATTAGTTTTGAGTGCGTTTCTTTGTGTTAGCGGTATTTTGGGCTTTTCTTATTTTTGAATCATAGTATTTCTTGGTTCGAGTTCGGACATTATTTCCTTGAGTCTTCAAACAAAGAATCAATTTCGACCAAGGAGTACACTCACCCCTCGACTCATGACGCACTATAAGCCGACTTGCAATACTTGTGAATCCAAGTGTGTGAGAGTGTGGTGAGGTTGTTTTGAACTAACTTGTGTTTTGTTTTGTATGCTTGTTCTTTTTTTTCTTTTTATAGGTATAATTACAATGGAACCCACGGATTCAACCCCTCAACCCATGGACAACAATGTCACCAATGTCATTTTGGCCTACCTTGACACTATTTCTCGAGACATGGCTATGATAAATGAATGGTTGGATCGTATGGTTGGTCAAAGGGAGCAAGTGGGTTGCCCGAACACATATCGAAAGGAAGACCTTACCTCATGTGAGATACAAGGTAAAAATTCTATCCCCTACATTCCTATGGACTTAGAAGTTGTGTTGTGGCTAATAGTAGCCAAATAGGAGTGGTTGCGGTTTTGCCTAGAGTAGAGGTGTCTGAGTCTTCCTTCTGTGATATTCTTGGTGTTGTCAGGTCCTATGAGGACCAAACTCTTGTTGTAAGTATGCAAGCACTAGTTCATCCTTTAGATGACGAAATTGATTCTCGTCGTGATAATGATTTGTGTCCATATAGTGCTAGAACTTATAACTTGACTAAGGTTCCATTACCAAGTGGCGAGAGTATTTACACATTAGTTGACCCTTATGAAAACCAAGGTGAATCTACGTTGGTATATGAGTGTTGCCAACAACTAGTAAGGATGTGGACATTGATCAATAGGGTGGAAATGACTTTGATGTACTCAATTGTTTAGAAAACCCGAATTGTGATTGTCTTGGTAAAGATGATTTTGCTTGTGATCCCTTTGCTGCCCGTGGTGGTTTGTGTCTAAGTGGGGATTTCTCCTTTGAAAGAGAAGGTGGTATGTGCTTAGAAATTCGATCTACTTCTTCTTTATATGTTTCTTATATTGGGCATACTCGTAGTGGAGATTTTGAAACTAGTAGTAAGTGCATGAATGAGAATCCTTTATTAGAAGTTGACTTATGGAACACCTTTCTCAACCCTCTTTTTGTTCATGATATTTCCAATGGTGAAAAAAATGGTATGCTTAACTTTGAGGATGGCACCCTAGGGGAGAGTGGGAGTGGCCGAGGCCTAATTCCTTGGTTACGTCTTCTATTTGACCCCAATAACTTCTTAAGATACGAAGGACAGATAGTTATTGGTCGGTCTACTTGTTTGAGTGATATTTCTATATGTGTTAGTGGACTTTACTTCAATTAGGGCACCACCCCTTGATAGTGATTCCTTTCGCCAACTCCTTTGTAATTTTTTGCGAAGTCCCTCGTGATTAAAAAAAAGAATGCGTGGTTATATCTCAAGTGTGAACCTTCTTGGCATGTTAATATTTTTTACTGTACTAACTCTATCCCTCATGTCATTTGGATGTGGTGCTTGTTTGTCTTCTCTTTGTTTTTGCAAGGTTTAGATTCAAGGTCGAATCCTTCTCAAGAAGGGAAGGATGATACAAGTCAACTGTCTACCCTAATTTTTGAAGACATGATTGGAGGCCATCACTTGAAGGCTCAAGACTTGGTCATCCCGAGGGTACAAGAATATGTAAGGAAGACCCATTTTGAGCTTAAGCAAGGCTGTATGTGAAAGATTGCTTGGAGCATTGACGACTTGAGGGCTCACAATTTTGGACAACACTTAATGGGTCACGGTTTGTTCATCTTCATTAAGGACATTTTGGTCACTTCATTGGGTTCAAATGCACTCCATAGCCGCCCCTCCCTTTAAGAGCATTGTTGTTATTTTGTCTTGTCTTGTAATAGAATATAAATAGAGCATTTTAGGTCTTTTCTCATTAGATGTTTTATGATGATATTTTGAGACATTGAAAGTCCTCTCTCTTTGAGAGTGTAGTTCATAGTTAGGGATTGGAAAAACCATCTCCACTGTAGCTAGGGCTGCCCAAGTGTGGATATCACTTGTGTTACAATTGTTGGCTTGATACGTTGGTGTTTAGAGGAGGTAAAGTCCTCCTTGTGTCAAATTAGGAGTTAGGTGTTCGTTGTGTGTAGTGTTGACACCCACTTTTGGCTCTCCAACTATAAAATTAACGCATTTTGACTTTTTAATTGTTAAATGATACAAAATACAATTTTTACATATTTTTTAATAAATTATTGATAATCGTCATTTTTTTAGGATTTTTATCAATTTATTATCATATTTTAACTTTACATAATTTATTGATAATTATCTTTAATTTTATAAATTTTAGAATTTTATCAGTTTATTATTATTTTAATATTTTTGCACAATCATTTGCATACGTACACGGCATAGCACTGTAATTTTTTTATTTGCACAGTATAATTTTAATTATTTATAGCATAGTATATTTATTTATGATAATTATATCTTTTATTTATTATTTATATTTTTCTGTAATTATACATCGGCATTTATTATTTTGTACGTTATTTAATACGACCTACAAAAGTGAGTCGATTTAATTATTTTAATACACCGAAGATAAATTAGTCAAATCAAAGTCTTCTCACTTTTTCAATTTCTTGATTTTATTTTACCCACTATCCCTAATTTAAGGAATATGTTAGGAAAGATAAATGTGACAAATTGATTTTTATTTCTTTTTAAATACACACCAACACACAAGAACTACAACACACCAAAACCTCGAAATCCCAAAAATCTCAAAAATCTAAAAGAAGATGAAATCTTTTTGCTTATTATCACCTCGTAAGGCTATAATTATTTCAAGATTATTATTACCCATGTTCCATTTTTTTGAATTATACTTTCTTTTTTCACTAACAGCAGCTGCAACTTATCGTTGAATATTGCAATTCTTGAAAGTATTTCAAGATTTTGTTACCCAAAAACCCAACTTTTGCTTGTTTTCTTCAATGCAACCCCACGATTTGTATCTAAAAACCTACATAGACAACCGCTTCTCCATTCCCCATTACCCAACAACCTACGAATCTCCTTCAGCTACCACCGCCGCCTCAACAGTCAGCGGCGAGCTCTAGCCCGAAACAGCCACACCTCCACCGCAACCCCCATCCACTTTTTCTCTCTCTGTCTCACTTCTCACCAAAAAATATGGCAGATCTGGCCATTTTTGCGATTTCGGCATCGCTCCGGCGAAATTCGTTGAAGCAGCGCCTCTAACAACCTTTATTGTTTCTGATTCCATGATTTATTTAGTTTTTTCTATGCTTTTTAAAGAAAAAAAATAGATTTGTGCATTTCTTGTAGTTTAACAATATTTGATTAATTTGGATTGTTTCTCAGTATGTTTTAGTCACCTTGAATTTTCTTGAAGAATACTATTTGTGGGTTCTATTAACATTCATTTTGGTGATTGTTGCTTTATTTTGCTACTAATTTTGACATTTGGACTGATTTTTGTTTTGTGGTTGCACATTTTTGATGACTTGGTTAGTTTTTTCAATGGTTCTGTGCTATTCTATTATTATGTGCGCATTTCGATGGTTCTGTGCTGCTCTATTATTATGTGTGCAAATTTTGGGACTGTTTTAGTGACATTTTGTCTCTTTCACTGATTTTTGAATATACTTAATTGATAATGAACAGATACTATATTATTATGGCCAATGAAATTATCTCTCCATCTAGATATTTGAGGCAATCCCATTACAAAAGAAGAACCTTATTTTATCAAAGTTATTATTTTATATCAAGGGCCGACACTTGGCCGATGAAGAAATTTTTTGTTGATTTTCGAGGCTTGCACAAATAAAAGACGGATATTACGTATATAAATATGTAATAAAATAAATAAATTTGGGCTATGAAGAATTTTTTATAACAACACAAAAAGTTTTATGATTCGTATCTTGGCAAGACGAGTTAGGATGACTAATAAATCAGCAACCATTTCGTAGCCACGTCGTATTTAAAATCTAATCTGAGCCCACCTTTTAACAAAACTATATATTTCATATATAAATGCACACACACATTTTTAATTTATTTTGATAATTGTTTATTTGTTACTAATATTTTTATTTACAAGTGTTTATACAGATTATTGGGAATACTTGGCGGGAATGACATTTAACGAAGAGTTTAAATTTTGTGTTTGAATTTTTTATATTATTAAACTTGTACAAAATATTAATTATAGTGAAAATTTTAATTTTGGGGCGTTTGGCGGGAATGCTTTTTACAAATGTTCACCACGCGTTTAGGCAAATTTAGGCTGTTAATATTTATATTAAAATTAATTTAGATATTTAATCAAATAATTCACATTTTTTACATTAAAAAAATATAATGTATTCTTTGCCTTTAGAATAATTTTTCTTTAATCAATCTTGCTTTACATGTATTTATATACTTTTGTTTTTATATGTTACGACAACATACACATTATATTGTATCAGTACATACTTTATATCTGTATTTATAATTATTGATTTTTTTCCTTTTTCTCCTTTAATAAACCTAAGTCTGGCCGGGAACCACAGTTGTGGATTATGAAGGATGCCTAACCCCTTCTCTTCAAAATAATTTGATCCCTTACCTGGAATCTAAAATAGTTTCGTAGATTAGATAAAGTCATACTTGTTAAATAAATAAATAGGTTTCCTATTTTCCCTTAAAGATTAGCTGGCAACTCTGTACGAATTTATTCTTTTAGAGTCCATAATGTTGTGCTCGTTTTGACCTTAGGTAAAAATCGGGTATGACAGTTTGGCGACTCTGCTGGGGACTCAAGGTTCTAACCATTACAGACTTAGGTAATTGTTTACGTTTTTATATATTGTTATTTGTTTTATATAAATTGTCTTGATTTATTTTACTTCTGTGGCATAAATTGTTTATTTGTTATTATTTTTTATATATTGTTTATGTGTTTATCGTTTTATATAAATTAGCATTTCGTTCATATTTTCTCCATTTCGAAAAATTGGTACTCACACACATTGTACATGCGGATTGTACATTGTACTTTCCCAAAGTTCTTTCAAATCTCCTTTATTTAGAGAGTTAGCATATGCGTGGGGTGAGCAGGATTTTTACTGCCATGGAACTACGTGCCTTCTCATATAGGAAATCTAAGTCCGTGTCCACCCATTCTTAGTTGACATAGGATATAGCTAAAATAACACCTTTTTAGGTACATGCAACATTAGTCAACTTTATGTTTGAAGGTTTTACAACCCAAGTGACATATTATTATAGTCTTTGTACATATTTGAAGAATTATTGTGTTTGTACATATTTATTTGCTCTAAATTGGTTATACTTTAGTAGGAAAGGGGTCTCTAACTTTTGTTTTGCATATCGGATCAGTTAAAAGATGCACCTTAGCAATATCGCTACTAACTGCGCTTAGGTTTGAACTACGTTTTTACCTGAATCTTGTCCTAACAAGATACGTAGGCAACCCTGCATTAGGGTTCGGTCTCTTCACCATTTTAAAATAATTTCTTTGGTATTCAAACCGGGGTAATTTTCTATAATAGTTCAAAGCCGCTCTCCAAAAGCCTTCAAGAGCGCAATTTAACAGCTCGTCAAGTCCAAATCTCATTAACATTAGTTTCTAGCTGGTTTATCTCTAAATCTTCACCCGATTTTGATGCAGGAATATTTAGCTTTTTCTTTCGAACGTCGTAAACCATTAAATTTGTGATGTATCAATCCTCACTTTTAAAAGCAAGAGTTCAATATTTTTTCAATTATAATAATTTTTCCAACTGTGGAAAAATAAGGTCATAATTCCTTCAATATATGACTTTTCAATCTTGTCGGCATACTGAAGTTGTGTCAAAGTTCTCCCCATGCTTTTGATAATTTAATCAGAACAATTTTGATGTTAAAAGTAGTTCTTTTCTGATCGTCTTTCATATTATTTTCAAGGATGACCATCATATTTTTTACAATCATGCATTGCACATATAAATTCACAAATTTACCTGAACTTCCCAGACCTGATTCTTGTTTTCACAAGATACGTAGGCAACCCTCATTTGGGTTCGGTCCCATTCTTTTAGAAAAATAATAAATTTTTGACTTGGTTGGTACCAATACAGTTAGGAGTATGCATGAGAGAGAACAAACTTGTATGATGTAAAGGACCAATTTCATGGTAAACCATAGATTCTATTGGCACCTTTTATCACACTTAAGTAATGCTTGAAAATTCTCTTGCATATATCTAAAACAAAACAAAGTCAACCTCATTGTTTCATGTGCATTGTGTGGCAAGCTTTAGTTTAATTCATTGCATTGCATTGTTGATCTAGAACTTGACCTTAATGTCTGTTGAGGTAAAATTCTAAGTTGCACTTGGTTTAGGAAAGGATAGTAGGCCTTCTTTGACCCGATTGTGTCTTTCACAACCCACCAAATGGCATTAATCCCTAACATTTTCTCTTTTGAGCCTAAAACCTTTTCTTTGGACAACCGCATCTGAGCCTATACCTTTTAAGTGCTTACATGTACTATTTCTCTCTTAGACCTACCTCCTTGAGCATACTAAATATGTTCAATTTATGGACAAATATTCAAGATCAAAAATGCAAAATACAAAGGATATATTGTCCCAGATGAAAAAAATATGAAAAAAAAAACTGACTTCAAAAGAAAAAACCCCCACAAAAAAAAGAAAAAGAAAAAAAACAAACAAAATATATAGTCTCTTGAAAAAAAGGGAAAAAAATCCAACACAAGGTTCAAAAAAAGTTGAAGAAAATATAAAATAAGGGACAACGAAGTACAACACAGAAGATCACGCATCAAAGCACAACAAATGTTGAAAGCACAAATGCAGTGCAATGCTCATTGAGGAATTAGTCACTTTTATCCCAAATATTATCCTACCCGTCGTTAAGCCATCATTACAAGCCAATATAAAATCCTATAGGATCCTATTTTAAGTGTTCTCACATTAGTGGAAACTTACATGAAGGTCAAGCCTATGGCATCGCAATTGCATGCATTGAATTCCTTTTTGAGTGTGAGTGTATTTCTTATTATGTCCTAAAATTCAAAAGAAAATAACTCAAATATATGCCAAATATTTCTTTTACTCTAATATGTGCAAAAATGAGACTTTCTTTCTGGATAGGGTACTTGAAGCATGAGGATAGGCATAGCTCGAAACATTTGTTTGAAGCAAGACAAAAATTTTGTCGATACTTAGGCATGTTTGAGGTAACACTTGAAACTATAGGACTTACCCTGAAGTCGATCTCAATTAGCTGGGAAGAAGATGCGGGAATTCCTATGCACACTACTAATTATTGGTACCAACTGAAGTCAAGATACGATTGTGTCTTCTTCATCTTTCAGCACTTTTTATCAAGAAAATGCAAATTTTTTTCTTTTTTTTTGAAGACGGCCACTTTCAAATACGGGCATTCTTTTTTTATATTTTAATTTAAGTTGCCCGCTTTTGCATACATACATTTCTACCTTTTATTAAAGATGTCCACTTTTGGAATATGAACATTTGATATTTTCTTTCAAGCATATACCTTTAAGTATAGATATTTTATTTTTTAATTAAGTTCCCATTTTTGAGTATTTTTTACATTTTTTATATAGCCCTACCAATCGAGAGACTATTACATTTGTTCTTCCAATTTAGAGCCTTTTACATTTCAATAGCCCTACAATTGAGAGGCCATTAGATTTCAGTCACCTCATTGGTTGAGGGCATCAGTCCCCGTAAGCAATTGGAGATTTCATGCATCTTTTTAATCCGCAATAGCAAAATTATTTTTTTTAGTTTTCTTAGAACAAGACAATGTCAGCATAAATAATACACTGGGGTAAATTTTGAGAGCCGCTTCAAAATTTACTCTATTTCTTTATTTCAAACTACATTGACCTGATTTTTGTGACACTCGAGATATGTAGGAAGCTCTATGCAGAGTTCGATCATCACAACCCTATAATCATTCTTTCTCCGCAGTAAGTACATAATCTTGCATCCCCCAACACCTCAAAGCTCGATATAGGGGCAATTTGAAAGCAACATCGGGAATATGTGAATACTTTCATTCCCAAATAATTCTTTTCTTAATAGTCATTTTTTATAGGGGTTTGTCCACCCTAAAATAGGACAATTGGGTCTGTATGCCCTCCAATAAGACAATTATGCATGTTTTTCTTCAATTTAATATTTATGTTTGCTTGTCTTTACTTGCACATATCGCACTTCATTTATTTCTTTTGCACTGTATGCTATCTTTTTCTTTACTTGCACGCATCACAATATATTTATTTTATCATTTGTTATTTAAGCACTGCATGCTTTTCTCGCCTTTATTTGCACATCTCGCAACACATTTATTTTATTATTTAAACACTGTATTTTTTTGCCTTTGCCTGCACATACCGCAATGTATTTCTTTTTATTATATTTATGTTGTATTTTATCTTTGCCTTTATTTGCATGCCTCGCAATGCATTTATTTTATCGTTTAAGCATCACATTTTATCTTTGCCTTTACTTGGACGCACTACAATGCATTTATTTTATAGTTTAAGCATTACAGTTTACCTTTGCCTTTACTTGCACACAGCGCAATGCATGTATTTTATCATTTTAAGGACTGCATGTTATCTTTGTGTTTATTTGCACACATCGCAATATATTTATGTTATCCTTTAAGCACTGCACAGTAGCTTTATATTTACTTGCACATCACAATGCATTTATTTTATTAGTTAAGCACTGCATTTCATCTTTATCTTCGCTAGCACATATCGCAATGCACTTATTTTATTATTTAAGCATTGCATGTCATCGTTACCTTTACTAGCTCATATCGCAATGCATTTTGTTATTTAAGCACTGCATGCCTCGCAAATATCGCAATAGATTTATTTTATCATTTAGGCATCATATGTCATTCTTGTCCGCACTTATCGCAATGCATTTATTTTATTATTTCAGCATCGCATGTCATTCTTGCCTTTATCGGTGTATATTGCTATGCATTCAAGCACTGCATGCACATAACGCAATGCATTTATCATTTAGGGATTGCTGCCTCGCAAATATTGCAATGTATTTATTTTGTCATTTAAACATTGCACGCATATATCATAATGCATTCATTTTATCATTTAGGCACTGTACGCCTAGCATATATCGCAATGCATTTTATTTTATCATTGTATGTCATCTTTGCCTTTGCTGAGACATATCGCAATGCGTTTATTTTATCATTTAAGTACTACACGCATATATCGCAATACAATTTTTCTTTTAAGCACTGCATGCATCGCAAATATCACAATGCATTTTATTTCATCATTTAAGCACTGCATGTCATCTTTGCCTTTGCTGGCATATATCTCAATGCATTTATTTTGTTATTTAAGCACTGCACGCACATATCACAATGTATTTTTCATTTAAGCACTGCATGATTTGCAAATATCTTAATGCATTTATTTCATCATTTAAGCACTGGATGTCATTTTACCTTTGCTAGAACATATCGCAATGCATTTATTTTATAATTTAAGCATTGCACACACCTATTGTAATGCATTTATTTTAGCATTTAGGCACTGCATGCCTCCCAAATATCACAATGCATTTATTTCATTATTTAAGCACTGCATGTCATTTTGCCTATGCTGCACATATCGCAATACATTTATTTTATTATTTAAGCACTGCACATACCTATTACAATGCATTTATTTTAGCATTCAGGCACTGCATGCCTCACAAATATCGTAATATATTTATTTTATCATTTAAGCGCTGCATGTTATCTTGGCCTTTACCAGCATATATTGCAATGCATTTGGTTTATCATTAAAGCACCACATCTTATATTTGCCTTTACTTGCACATCACAATGCATTTACTTTGTTATTTAAGCACTATATGCTTTATCTTTATTTGCACATATCGTAATGCACTTATTTTACTATTTAAGCACTGGATGCTATCTTTGCTTGTACTATTTTTCTTAATTAGTTAAGCACTACACTTTGCCTTTTAATTTTCTTGAAAAAAAAAGAAAGAGAAAAAATAAAAAAAAGAAAAAAAGAAAAAAAATCAAGTTTAATTTTTTTGTTCGTGTTTTATTGAACAATACTTCTTAGATTGATGCATTCGTAAGCATATAATTTGAAGATAAATTGGGTCCATCCGTCCTAAAATAGGACATTTTGGGTTAGTCTTCCCTTTAATAAGACCTTTATGTGTATTTATATTTAATTGAATAATTTGCTTATCTTTGGTTAAAATCTTGCGATGCCTTATTTACTTATCTTTACATTAGCTAAGCACTACATGTCATATTTTTTGAATTTCTTGAAAAAAGAAAAAAAAATCAAGCTTTGTTACTTGTTTGTCTATTGTTTTTCAGTTTTATAAATTTTGCAAGCATAGAATTCGAGGATGCATTGGGTTATCTAACCCAAAATAGGACATGTCGGGATAACTTTTGAATTATACCCTACCTGATCCTCATGCAACTTAAAATATGTAGGCGACTCTAAATTGGAGATTGCTTGATTTTTTTTAATTAAAATAATTTTTGATCGAGCAAAATTGGCTACACGTCAACGTTTTCATTTGAAGACTTCTACATTATCTTAAAACGAAAAGGGACAAACTGTTGACACCCAATTTTGGCTATCCAACCATAAAATTAACGCATTTTGACTTTTTGATTGTTAAATAACCCAAAATATAATTTTTACATATTTTTTTTTAATTTTTAGTAAATTATTGATAATCGTCATTTTTTAAAATTTTTATCAATTTATTAATATTTTAAATTTACATAATTTATTGATAATTATATTTAATATCATAAATTTTAGAATTTTTATCATTTTATTATTATTTTAATATTTTTGCAGAACAGTTTATTATTATTTTAATATTTTTGCACAATCATTTACATACGTACATAGCACAACACTGTAATTTTTTTATTTGCACAGTATAATTTTAATTATTTATAGCATAATATAATTTTTTTCATGATTATTATATTTTTTATTTATTATTTATATTTTTTTGTAATTATATATCGGCATTCATTATTTTATACATCATTTTAATACGACCTGCAAAAGTGACCAATTTAATTATTTTAATACCCAGAACGATAAATTAGTCAAATAAAAGTCTTCTCACTTTTTTAATTTTTTGATTTTATTTTACCCACTATCCCTAATTTAAGGAATATGTTGGGAAAAATAAATGTGATACTTTATTTTTTTTTCTTTTTAAATACACACCAACACACAAGAAGAACTACAACACGCCAAAAGGTCAAAATCCCCAAATATCCCAAAAATCTAAAAAAAGCTGAAATTTTTTTGCTTATTATCACCCCCAAAAGCTATAATTATTTCAAGATTATTATTACCCATGTTCCATTTTTTATTTATGCTTTTTTTTTTCACTAACAGTAGCAGCAACTTGTCGTTAAATATTGCAATTCTTGAAAGTATTTCAAGATTTTGTTACCCAAAAACCCACCTTTTGCTTGTTTCCTTCAATGCAACCCCACGATCTTTATCTGTAAACCCTCCATAGACAACCTCTTCCCCGTTCCCCATCACCAAACAACGTCACCAAACAACCTACGAATCTCCGTCAGCCACCATCGCTGCCTCAACAATTAGCAGCGAGCTCCAACTCGAAATAGCCACACCTCTACAGCAACCCCCATCCACTTTTTCTCTCTCCGTCTCACTGCTCATCGAAAAATATGGCAGATCTGGTCGTTTTTGCGATTCTGGCGCTCCGGCGAAAGTCGTTGCCACTAACAGCCTTTGTTGTCTCCGATTCCATGATTTATTTAGTTTTTTAATGTTTTTTTAAAGAAAAAACAGATTTGTTCATTTCTTGTAGTTTAACAATATTTGATTAATTTGGATTGTTTCTCAATACTTTTTAATCACCTTGAATTTTCTTGAAGAATATTATTTGTGGGTTATATTAACATTCATTTTGGTGATTGTTGCTTTATTTTGCTAATAAATTTGATATTTGGACTGATTTTTGTTTTGTGGTTGCACATTTTTGATGACTTTGTTAATTTTTTTGATGGTTCTGTGCTGCTCTATTATTATGTATGCATTTCGATGGTTCTATGCTGCTCTATTATTATGTGTGCAAATTTTGGGAAAAGGACTATTTTAGTGACATTTTGTCTCTTTTACTGATTTTTGAATATACTTGATTAATAACGAACAGATACTAATTATTATGGCCAATGAATTTATCTCCCCGTCAGGATATTTGAGGCCATCCCATTACAAAAGACAGACTTTATTTTATCAAAGTTATTATTTTATATTAAGGGCAGACACTTGGCCGATGAAGAAATTTTTCATCCATTTTCGAGGCTTTCACAAACAAAAGACGGATATTACATATACAAATATGTAATAAAATAAATAAATTTGGGTAATGACAAAATTTTTATAACAATGCAAAAAGTTTTATGATTCGTATCTTGGCAAGACAAGTTAGGACGACTAATAAATCAGCAACCACTTCATAGCCACGTCGTATTTAAAATCTAATCTGAGTCCACCTTTTAACAAAACTATATATTTCATACATATATGCACACACACATTTTCAATTTATTTTGATAATTATTTATTTGCTACTAACATTTTTATTTACAAGAGTTTATACAGGTTATTGGGAATACTTGGCGGGAATGACATTTAACGAAGAGTTTAAATTTTGTGTTTGCATTTTTTATATTTTTACACTTGTACAAAATATTAATTATAGTAAAAATTTTAATTTTGGGGTGTTGTACGGGAATGCTTTTTATAAATCTTCACCATGCGTTTAGGTAAATTTAGGCCGTTAATATTTATATTAAAATTGATTTAGATATTTAATCAAATAGTTCACATTTTTTACATTAAAAAAAATATTACGTAGTCTTTGCCTTTAGAATAACTTTTCTTTAATCAATCTTGCTTTACATGCATTTATATACTTTTGTTTATATATTTTACGACAGCATACGCATTATATTATATCAGTACATACTTTATAGCTGTATTTATAATTATTAATTTTTTTCCTTTTTCTCTTTTAATAAACCTAAGTCTGGCCGGGAACCACAGTTGTGGATTCTGAAAGATGCCTAACCCCTTTCCTTTAGAATAATTTGAACACTTACCTGGAATCTAAAATGGTTTCATAGATTAGATAAAGTCATACTTGTTAAATAAATAAATAGGTTTCCTATTTTTTCTTAAAGATTAGGTGGCGACTCTGTATAAATTTATTCTTTGAGAGTCCATAATGCCGTACTCGTTTTAACCTTAGCTAAAAATCAGGTATGACATGTAGTGTTAAGGGCCCAAGAGTCCACCAAATTCTTGGGTTCTTAAGATTATACCATCACTTGTCTAACTATCCATCCCTTTTGTTTATTGTTATCTTGTAACCATTTGTGTATCTTGTAATCTTCAACCCATGAGTTGTTGTCTCTTGTTGTCATTGTTCTTATCATATTGTACTCATCTTATTGCTGTTGTTGCTGTTTTGTTTTTGAAAACAAACCTTTCTATATCGTCATTGTGTGTTGTAGTGAATTTGATAGTTGTCTCCAAAAAGGGTCCTCAAATCTTTAAGATTTGTGGACTGTTTTGGAGTATGTTTGGTGTTCCTTGATTTTTATCGTATCACTTTGTTCGAAGTCAAACCGTGCCACATAAGTATACTCCCTCCCTGCACTTCGTTTTTTCTAATATACAAAAAGTAAAGTAAAAACAACATAAATGTCAATCTTTTTGAAGCTAATTACTTCCTATCCCAACTCATATTGTTTTCAATATTACAAAAAATTCTTGATTTAGTCCACATAGATATATCACAATATTTCAGATACATCACTTAATTTTAATATGGATTTATCACATTTTACACAATACATCACTTAATTTTATGCGGATAGATCATATTGTTCTGAATATGTCACTTAATTTTATATGAATACATCATATTCTTCTGTAATGTATCTAAACTTTTAAGACAGAGAAAGTAAAATTAGGAATTTGACACACATCTTAAGAAAACTTTAATTATAGGTGTAGTTTACTAAATAACCTTATTAAATATATTTTGAAACTCTAAATTTAACTATTATTATTATTATTATTTTATATGACTATTTAATGCAAGAACAAAATTTAAAAAATATAATAAATTTTTTGTAATTTAAATAAATATAAATAGCAAATCAAAATAAATATTTTTAAGAAAATCAGTTAAAATGAAACAAAGGAACAAGGGAGTAAGTTACAATTTTTCGTTCTAATTGAAATAAGAATTAAGACAATAGACTGGTACAAGTGGGACAAAAACTACAAAAAGAGAAGAGAAAATAAGACACTTTATAAAAAGTAAAATTTACGTAAATCCTAACATGTTTACTCATATTTACATTTTATCTCGACTTTTTCAAAAATTTTTATAAAATCACTCTTTTTGTGATTTCAGATACATATTAAGTAAATGAGATACATGTTAATGATACATCTTATTCTTTAATTGGTTAGCATAAATCAGGGGATATAATGGATAGTACATCATTAAATGAGCAATTAAATCAACTAAGAATCTACATAACTAAAGAAAATCCAATAAAATATGGCATTTTGTTATTAATTTCAACTTTGAACAAATTCACTTTTATAATCATTTTGCAGATGTTTTCTCTTTCCTTTTTTTCCTGTGGTTCATGATTCATTTTTCAACTGTTTTCAATGAATATTTTTGTCACTCTCCATATCAAGAAAAATTCAAGTACAACATATTGATGTACACTTTCAGAGGACTTGCGACTGATGTGGACATTGTGGAGTATTTTTTATAGAACTACCACCCAGATTTTGAACTCATGGGATGGAAGGAGGAGGACGATGATGATGATGATGAATAAATAGATGATGTGGGATTTTTGTAATTTAACATCACAATTTTCTTTTCTTTATTAGTGATTGATGTATCTCTGTTTATCTTTGATGGTTCTTAATTAAGTAGTTTAACTGCAGTTCTTTATGTAGAAGTTTGACAGATGCATGATACCTTGTGGATGTAACAATGTTCTTTAAAGGAGTTGTTGTTGATGGTTATACTATTGTGATAGTATAGATGCATACAAGTGTTAATAAGAGATACATACAAGTTTGAGTAGAAAAAATATTTGTTTTTTTATAGGTTAGGGCATCGTGATCTTATGTGTACTCTAACAATGAAGAGATGCGTATTATTGTGAAAGATACATGTATTTATAACAAGAGATGCATTTTTTTAAAGTCTGTAAGGTATTTATACTGCATTATAACGATCTTATATATATCTCTTACTGTACTAATATGCGTGCCTTTTATACATTTTATATTGAAGTTATCTAATGAGAGATAGATAAATTAAATATGTAATGTACATGTAAATGCAAGAGGAAAAAACATATCTATAATAACCCTTTAGGTCATTGTCCGTATTCTTGCTTATTTCACTGGCAGATCTTCTCCATAGCTTCCCCAAGTCAATAGTGACTTGCCGAAATTGATAAATCGGTTACCTGGCGGTTCAATTGGTTACTTGAACCACTTTCTCAATTTGAAGTCTCCATTGGTCCTAATTTACTACTAAGCAAAAACTTTGGAAATCGACCTTAAATGGAAAATACAACTTTGCCAATGCATTTGAAATATCAAAACTATGTGATTACATATCTTATTTATTCGAAACAGACTCCGGATGTATCCCGAGGCATTGGCCAAAGCTCAGAACCAAGTTCCAAGTTTCAGCCAAGCCTTTCATAGATCGAGATGCCATGACAGTGGAGGCTAGGGTGAGATCGTGGTGCCGCGACCGTGGTTTGGCGGAGGGTGCGACTGGGCTACCCGTGGCTGGGTGGAACCTATTTAAAGGCTTCTTTATATGAAATTTTGCCCATTTATGCCTCCTTATTGAACTCTAAAATCCTAATGGAGTGTGAAATCTTCTAAATGAGCCTTATGGATTGAATTGGAGCTTAAACAACTTGTGTAATCGAATCTTGCGACTAATCTAAGGTAAGAATCCATATAGTTGGTGTTAAGTTGTTGATTTTTAGACCCAAAACCCCTAAATCATGGAGGCTTGATTGTATCCCAAAATATGATGAATTTACTCATATTTCTTGAGAGTATAACTCCGTAATGATATGTGAGTAAAAGGTTAGTTTTAAAAACTCATTTTTCAAAGTTGGAACCTATTAGGGGGTTTGATGTCATTTTGAATCCATGACAAAATGGTGCCATGATGGGAATTATTATTCTTGTTGTAATACTTAGATTGTATTATTGATAGCTTAGCTCATGGAAGAAGAAACTTTAAGGAAAAGAAAGAAAAAGAAAAGCTTGTTGGTTCGTGAGTTGCTTGGACTCAAGGTAGGTTAGGCTTACTTATAGTCAGATTAAGCTTGATTGTAGTATAATTATTGATATCTTATGATATTGGGTGGGGTTTAGATAATAAATGGTTGAATGATAATATTTGGGATTAGTGGATTCTTGTAGGTTATTGAACTTGCAAAGTGTGATGCTTGACCCTTTGCCTAGAACCTTGGATATTCTACTTGTAGTCTCAAGAATAGTATGAGAATATTCTAGTTGCTCTAATAGATGAGAATAATGTTTCTACCTAACCTTAAGAGTATGTTGACCTAGTTATTGCTTAGTTAGGAAATAACCTTGGTGTTGGGTTGACTTAGGTTGAATACTTGAAGAAGATTTCCCCTATAGGCTTAGTGAGGATTGATAGGCCCTAATGATGTGATTTAGATATCTTAGCCCAAAACCCGGGTAGATGTTAGTTTTGTGATAGTGAATTTGGCATCCTTGGGATTTAGGAGTTGGACTTAACCCACCTTAAGATTGAACTACGAAATCCCTTATAAGCCTAGATACTTGATGAATGTCTAAGTTACATTGTTGAGATTTTAATGGTTAAACCCAGTGGTCGGATTATGCATATAGTCGATGGTTGGATAATGTGTATACTTAATTAATTATCTCTTGTTCATGATATGGATAGCCTTGAAACGGGGAAGAATGTGTATATCATATGAATGCTCATGCTCATGCTTATACTCATATTATGTGGTGATGCTTAATAGAAAAGTAGGATGATATATGTCATTGTACATCCCTATTACTCTATTGTTGTGGACCTGTATATGTTTATTAATTTGGCTATGTATGTGTATGTATGTTGTTGTCTTGGGCGATTTGTAATGGTATGATGATGCCCCGTAAAATCCAGAGGATATGTTGATGTTATGATGATACTCGATGAATCCAAAAGAGGTAATGATGTTATGATGTTGCCCAATAAATCTGGAGGACTTGTTGATGTTATGATATTACCCGGTGGATCCGAAGGATATGTTGATATCATGATGATGCCCGATGAAATTCAGAGAATATATTGATATTATGATAGTTCCCGGTGAAAGCTAGAGAATATGTTGATATTATGATGATGCCCGGTGAAATTCGAAGGATATGTTGATGTTATGATGATGTTCGATGAATCCGAAGGATATGTTGATGTTATGTAATGCCCGGTAAATTCGAAAGAGGTAAAAATGCTATGATGCCGTATGGGGTAAATTTACTTGAATACATAGTAAGGTTAGGCCGTGTAGGGCCTAACAACTTATGTACGTGGGACATGATGTTTTCCTTGGTAGATTGTTGTTCATTCATTGTCCCATTTTCACTAAATAAGAGTTGTGGCTCTTGTTGACTCTAATTGGTAACTAGAGGTAATTTTTGCCTATTATTGGGTTAAGGCCAATCGGTATATGTAATCTTGTGTATAACTAAAGGCTCACCTATTAAATCTATTTGCCTTGAATGAATTGTTAAGTTATGGAATTTTGCCTAGTAAAGTGGTTTATGTGATAACTAGTTATTTCTAATAAATAATTATGTCTTGTAGGTAGAAGCCCAGTGAAATAATTGGTGGACCTTACTTTGTTAAAATATGGAAACTAGTCCTTAAAGTTGTAACGTGCTTTATAATGATAAACTTGGTATTATTCAATGGATAGTTAAGTTGTCTTCTAGTATGTCATGTCGTGGTAGCTTAATTGAGGGTTTATATAGTGATAATTCTAACTAGATAATGGCCTTATAATGGGTGAATGAATATTAGCATTGGTAATTTATAGTCTTTCCCTTAAGTGATGGCTAATAACTATAAGACTTGTAATCTAGTGGCTTATGGAAATGAAGGTTAACTAGTTTAGAATAATCTTGGAGTTTACTAATGAGTTAGAGAATAAGTAGCTATATAACTATGTCATGTAGATGTTGGTTTTGTTGTGATTAAATCACAGTAATGATGATGATTGTGGACCTCAAAAATAAGCCATGGCGGGGTTGTTACCCGTGGTTTCGGTTAATTATGGTGTAGTATTGACTTGATGTATTATGGTTTGATTCTTTTGGTGTACTCTCCGGTGGTATGGGATGCAGTGATGAGTTATTTCTTGTTTTCTTTTACGTGTACTTTTCGACGGTATGGGACGTCATGGTAAGTTCTTGTGTTTATTATTCTAATGAAGGTTGGTGTTGATTATGGTAAATTCATGGTTGTTATTGTATATATGTAGATTTATGCTTCCAAAACGATTACTTATTTGTAGGATGAATATGGTATGTAATTTATATGATACATTATTCTATTGCCCTAGTAGTTTAGTTATTTTATTTGGCGATATCTAAGAAGATTCAGGTTCGATTCTATACCTTGACTCTAAGTTATTATCTTACCTTATATTGTCTTTATATTATAATTTAGCTCAGTTGGCTGATGATACCTACTGAGTACCCGTGTTTTCGTAGTCATACTATACTTTTGTACCTTTTTTGGTGCAGACCCAGGTTCTAGTTTCCATCATTGAGTCAGTTTCATACAGCATTGACCATTTGGAGATAGAGTGAGCTCTTAGAGTTTGAGTTGCCCTTTTTCCCTTCTATATTTATTTGTCTTTGTTTTTGAGAGAAATGTATGAGATTATTTAAGACATTTTTTAGATTTGGAGTTGTAAAAATTCTATTGTTAAGTCTAGACGCTCTTGTACTAATATTATTAGGTTATGGGATTGGAATTTGAATATCGATTGTTTTTAGTTGTGGAATGTCATCGTTTATATTGTGTTCTATTAGAGGGTCCATGTTGGACATCTCTACCAAGCTGACTCAATGCATTAGCTCCATGTTACAGTATCGACTTACCTACCGATGGGATGTGGTAGGTGCCATCATGACTCAGAAATTGGGTCATGTAAAATTAGTATCAGAGCATTGGTTTCATTGGTACTATTGGTACAAGAGAAAGTGTCTAATCGAGTCTTGCAGATCGAAACATTGACGTCCGTTTCCTATCTTTGAGAAGCTATGGGAAATTCTTAGGAGTCCTTCAATTATTTCTCTCATTTCGTGCTAAGAGTCTAAGTTGGTTAGTAGGATATTCTGTTGACTTTTCTCTTTCATAGATACCCAGGACATGTACTTCGATGATACGTGAGGAAAGTACCGAGACCCAAACTCATGATGTGTCCCCAGTTAGGGATCAGGGTGTATCTCCCAGGATCCTATTCCTGCACCCGAGCTAGAGACTCCTCTACCTCAGCCAGCACTGAGCCAGGGACAAGCTCAGGCTCCATCGGGATTCATCCCTTCTTCTTTATTTAGGGATGATTTGGTTAGCTATTGTGTATTATTGATAGTTCATAGTCAACAGGAGATGGAGTGTAGCGACAGCTGCAGCTCCTGGAGTTGAGGTTCCTCCTATTCTGGCCATTATTAATCCAGTTGTGACCTAGCCTACTATATCCGCTAAGGAGCACAAGACGCTAGTAGATTCTTGAGGTTAGCTCCACCTAGATTTGCTGGTACTTCTGGGGAGGATGAATTTAAGTTTTTGACTGCTTGTGAGGATAGGCTTCGTGGGTTAGGTTTTGTGGAGACTCATGGTATGGACTACACCATATTTTAGTTGGAATTGTCTACTAAACACTGGTGGAAGAGTTTTATGAGTTCTAGACCAGTTGGATCTTCCTCTCTCTCTTAGACTCAGTTTTCTGAGACATTCTTAGATAATTTTATGCCACATAGCCTTAGAAATTATCTGAGAGATCAGTTCTCTAGATTGGAGCTGGGTTCTATGAAAGTTGTCAAGTATAAGGCTTGTTTCCATAAGTTAGCTAGACATGCAACTTCTATCTTAGATACAGAGTATGAGATAGTTCGCTGCTTTGTGAGAGGATTGAGACTTCCAATTTGGATGTCTACTCAGAGTTTGGTTGTTGTGGGTAGGACCTTTGCTGAGGTTGCTGATCATGCTAGAGTAATGGAGGACATGTAGCGTGATGGCCGTGACAAGAGGCACAAGTATCAGGGAAGATTTAGTGGAATCCGTAGTAGTTCTTGATTTAGAGGTGGTATTCCTTATGCTGGACATCCTCCGCGTCCCTCTTTTCAGCCTCAAGGTCAGATCAGTCGACCAATACAGGTAGCTCTTCATACGGCTGACGGGGATTAGCTTATTTCTAGTGGGCGCCCTAGTAAGGGTGGTGATCAGTTTGTGAGGGATTTATCTGTGGGCTATGCTAGGCATGGTGCCTATGCCAGATCAGCTAAATTTTTGAGTTTTGGTTCATCTGGTGAGTCTTGTTTTACTTGTGGACTTCTAGGTTATTTCTCTAGAGAGTGCCCTAGTCTTGGGGCAATAGTTGTTTCAGCCCAGAGAGCTACTCCCATTAGGGAAGTTCATCCCTCAAGTAGAGGTAGTTTTCGAGGTCGTAAAGGTGGTTACCAGGGTGCTCGGCGTGGTACTAAGACAGACAGGTAGGGCAGGTGGTCGTTTAGGTGCCCAGCCAGGTGGCAAGCATAGTCAGTTGTATGCAGTACCTGCTAGGCCTGAGGCCGAGGCTTAGGATGCTATAGTCACAGGTTCAATTTTGGTATGCCGCGAGTTGGGTCTTGCTTTATTTAATCCTGGATTCACTTATTCTTATATATATCTGCCTATTATGCACCACGGTTGAAGTTGTCCAGTGATTTATTATTTGTGCCATTGCGTGTATCTACTCTTGTAGGTGATTCTTTAGTAGTTAATCAGGTATTTAGATCATGTGTTATGATAGTTAGTGATGTTGATACTTATGTTGATCTTATTATTCTGGATATGTTGGATTTTGATATGATTCTAGGCATGGACTAGTTATCCCACTACCATGCAGTCATGAATTATTTTGCCAAGACCGTTACCTTAGCCATGCCCAGCGTACCCCCAATCATATGGTAGGGAGTGATTAGCCGTGAGCCGATGGGGATTATTTCGTATGTTTGTGCTAGACGGCTAACGAAACATAAGAGAGTCCAACACTTGACTCTATTACGCTTGAGTGTGAGTTTTCTGATGTGTTTCCTGATGATCTACCTGGTATCCCTCTTGACTGTGAGATTGAGTATGCTATTGACCTGTAACACCCTAATTTTCTGAACCAAAATGCTACACAGTGCTCATAACCCCGAAGGACCACAAGCTAACCCATGACTGATATCTGTACCTGTATACTGCATAATATATCATAAAATGCGGAAACATGAACATGAAAGGCCATAAGGTTCGAACTGAATAAACGTCTGATAACAAAATATCTGAATAAGGTATAACAATACCAAAATAAGTCATAAATACCGAAAATAATGAGATCTGAATATCTAATCTGACATCTAGTCTGAAAGCCTCTAACTGAATAGAATAAGGAGTTGAAGGAACATGTCTCCAACTAACACCATCTAGTAACTGAATAGTCAATGTAGCAATAATCATATCATCCTCGAATGAGAAGGACTCACTGGAAACTCTGAACAATGGAATGCTACTACTGATCTGGAGCTCGTGCCTCTGAACCTATGGTGTAACATAAAAGAAAGCACCATAGCGCAAATGTATCAGTACGTCTGAATGTACTGAGTATACGAGTGAGGTAGGCTGAATGCAAAGGGTTATATGTATGAAAAATGCTAACTAATATGAACATGAGAATACATACATGTATAAACAACCATAACTGAACTTGTGATGATGCTGACTACTGAGTCTGAATGCTGACGATATGACTTTACTATTACTGAGGTACTGAATAGATTATTGACTATTTCTGATAGTTCAAATTATGAAGAACTGGTTTGAATGACTGTGTCTAACAGTCCTGAAACTAAATACTGGTAATGTGAGCTATGACAATTGATATAGCTGATATAACTGTAATGGTTGGACTAATCGATATAACCAATACTGAGCGACTGTATCTGACAGTCTAAGTTCTGATGGAACTATCTGAGTTCCGTTCTACTTGGAGTAACTAAATCTGAGATCAGTCCTATTTAGCAGGTGATCATGAGTATACTGATAATGAGGATGATTTAACTTAGTCTAAGATCAGTCCTATCTAGCGGGTGATCTTTAAATCTAATGATTCTGATACTGATTAATCATAGTTGAGATCGGTCCTAGCTAATACATGATCTTAAAATCTATTTACAATGATAAGCATTGACTATATCAAACAGTACTGAATCTGTACTACTAAGCTGAGTTGATCGTGTCTGACAGTCCTGAATCTGTAACTAAAACTGTGGGATTATTCATCTAACCGACATGCCCCAAGCTAAGCTGACTGGGGTCCAATCTCTTTCCTGACTGGAAGGACCGTGCCACCAGTAAAGACATCTGCTGTGGAGTCAGTCCTAATATAGCGGATGACTCCTGGGATTAGTCCTATACATATAAATATGCTAACGGGTGACCCCTGAGTATGTCAGTCCTATCTAATAGGTGACATCTTGTACCTACGCTGGCAACGTAGTTCTGGAACTTAGGGATTGCTTCTAGGGGTCTTAGTCCTATTCTAGCAGGTGAGCCCCCATCCCTAGGTTCACTCGGCTCTGAATCCTACTCCCATTTGAAAGACACTGAACTGAATAACTAGGCTGAACAAAATAACTTAACTGAACTGATTTGCTGAACAGATACTGATTAACTTAATTGATACTAGTGGTATTGTTTAGCGGAGCTAAAACTGAATTTACTGGATTCTGATGACGAATGGAATATAATGAGTTATGAGGACTGATTAAGAGTACTAAAGTTACTGAGATTTATTGTGATTACTGAGGTTACTGAGCACTGAGATTACTGAGAATACTGAACTACTGAGATTACTGAGTTTTCCTGAGTTACATGACTGACTGATTTCTATAGATCATAGCTTGACTGAGAGTATCATGAAAACATGACATGGCTCTAGGCACACAACTATATTTTTCAGGTACAAGTACCCCTAGGACTCGATTGAAGGAAACTGACACACATGACTGACTTGATCATAAGAGTAGAGTCTATAGTCCACAATATCATAAATAAGGAATTTCATACTAAGCATGATTCTCAACAATCTATTTCATGAAAGGGAATTTCATACAATATGTATATACTTGCATAGCTTTCAATATCATGCTCATTACATATTACAACCACAATCCATAATATCATAACTTGGGGAATTTCATGAAGTACATGGATATTCTACATCTTGTACATGAGTGGGTTTTGCAAGTAAGCATAGCATAATTCCATAAGACTAGTTCATGAGTAATCCAACAGTGTTCACAAGACACATTATCAACATGGATGACATTGAATCATAGAGGCCTATCATGAATCCTTCACTTAGTCACAATTTAGCTATAATGCATGATTTATAGTCTCTTAGGTATTTTATCAAACACCTTACATGCACAACTTAGGCATAGGTGTAAATCATACAATTACTCATCATAAATAATCAAACTTACATGTTTTCAACTCATATGATGTCATAGATTCATAATAACACATAAAGATTCTATCTTGGCACCATTCAACACATAAACATGATCAACAATCCATTCATAACATGAAAACCATAATATATATTTTTAGAAAAAAAAAAGGTTCTTGAACTTCATGGACAAAAAGAGTCCATGAATGAACACACACATACCTTAGAAAGGAAACCTTGATGATTTTCTGAAGATTTCTTGGATTGGGAAACTTAATTCTTGATTATCTTGGAAAAAGGCTTGAATCTTGCTTTTGAGAGATGAGTTTGATGGGAACCCTAATCTTGTGGTTGAGAGTGTAAGAGAGGGTTTTTGAGATGCTTAACTGAAGAAAAATGGGAAAAATTACGCCTCTTTAGGGTTATAAGTCGTGGAAGGTGAAGAAAATAACCAAAATACCCTTGAATTACTGGAAAAATATACTTGACGCCATCCGTGACAGGCCATCAGGTCCATGATAGTTCGTTACGAATGGTCATCACAAAAGGAGTCTAAATTCTTGATTTTCTGCCTAGGGCTGACGATGTTGTCAGAAATGTCGTCAGAATGTGACGATATCATCAAAAAGGTCATCAAAAATGTGATAGCCCATCAAAAACGTCATCACCATTTTCCAGCTTGACATGCTGGAATAAAATGGGGATAACTCTTTGCTCCTATATTGAATTTAGGCGAAATTGGTATCGCTGGAAATATAATTCAATTATCTCTCTGTTGATAGGTCATGAGCTTAAAAATTCAAGGTATAATGAGAGATATGCTCGTTTGAAGTTGACTATACCAATATCCTTCTTAAGTATTCAATCGGTAAGGAATGTATTGATTCGTCTGATAGATGGGAGTTATTTGAAGTCTTAATATACATATAACTTACTCATAAAACTATAAAAGAACCATGATTTAATATGCATGAGTTTGGTACATGGCTCTAATATTGGTTTGGATTTTTTGGGGTATTACATGACCTTGAGACTGGCACCTAACCTATTTCTATGGCACCTTATCATATGGATCCCGCAGAGCTTAAGAAGCTGTACTTTCAGCTCCAGGATCTTTTTGTTAAGGGGTTTATTAGACTGAGTGTGTCCCCGTGGGGAGCCCCTATTTTATTTGTAAAGGAGAAAGATGGTTCGATGAGGATGTGTAATTATTATAGGCAACTTAACAAGGTGACAATGAAGAGCTGTTATCCTATTCCTCGTATTGATAATTTATTCGACCAGCTTCAGGGTGCAGGTATATTCTCTAAGATAAATTTGAGGTTTGGTTATCATTAGTTGAGGATTCAGACCCATTATGGTCACTATGAGTTTTTGGTGATGTCTTTTGAGATGACTAATGCCCCAGCTGCATTTATGGACTTGATGAACCATGTGTTTAGACCTTATCTATATTTCTTTGTTATTGTGTTCATTGATGATATTCTTGTGTATTCGAGGAGTAGTGAGGAGAATGCACAATATTTAAGAGTTGTGCTCCAAGTTTTGTGAGAGCATGTACTATTTTCCAAGTTCTCCAAGTGCGAGTTTTGGCTTGAGTCAGTGTCTTTTTTAGGACACGTGGTGTCCAAGGTGGGTATTATGGTAGACCAGGCTAAGATTTCAGCAATTTGTGATTGGGCTAGGCTTACGTCTTTGATTGAGGTTTGCAGTTTTATTAGGTTAGATAGTTATTATAGACATTTTGTTGAGAGTTTTGCTACCTTATCAACCCCTATGACTAGATTGACTCAGAAGAAAGTTACCTTTTGATGGTCCGAGGAGTATATGTTGAGCTTTGAAAAGCTCAAGAATTGTCTCACTTTAGCCCCGATTTTAGCTCTTCCAGTTGAGGGAGAGAGATTCACTGTGTTTTGTGATGCTTCTACTGTTGGTCTTGGTTGTGTGCAAATGTAACAGGGTTGTGTCATTGCCTATGCTTCTAGACAACTTAAGGTGCATGAGCGCAACTACCCCACTCATGATTTGGAGTTGGCGTCGTTAGTTTTCGCGCTCAAGATTTGGAGGCATTACTTGTATGGTGCGCATTGTGAGATTCTCACCAATCTTTGCAGTCTTTCGTATCTTATGACCCAACGAGAGCTTAATGCTCGGCAACGTAGGTGGATGGAGTTGCTAAAGAACTATGATATATCTATCTTGTATTATCTGGGTAAGGCAAATATTATGGCGGATACCTTGAGTCGCAAAGTAGTGAGTATGGGTAGTTTGGCTTGTATTTTAGTTTCTTAACGACCCTTGGCATGGGACATCTAGTCCTTAGCTAATTTGATGGTCCGCCTCGATATTTTGAATCATGTGAGGATTTTGGCTTGTGTGGAGGCAAGGTTCTCCCTGTTTGAGAAGATTCGTGACCGTCAGTTTGAGGATAGTAAGTTATACCTTCTCCGTGATTGGGCAGTGAGTGGTGAGTATGGGAGACACACCATGGATTCTGAGGGTATCTTGAGATTTTAGGGTTGTATTTGTGTTCCTCGACTTGATGACTTGATTCAGTTGATTCTGCACAAGGCTTATAGTTCTAGATATTCTATTCATCCTAGTATAACCAAGATGTATAGAGATTTGAGGCAGATGTACTGGTGGGACGGTATGAAGAGGGATGTGGTAGACTTTGTATCTTGTTTCTTATATTGTCAGCAGGTTAAGGCCGAGCATTAGCATCCAGGTGGATTGACTCAAAGATTGCCCATTCTCGAGTGGAAATAAGAAAGGATCACCATGGACTTCATTAGTGGCTTGCCTCATACTTTTTGTGGTTACGATGGTATTTGGGTGGTTGTGGATCATTTTACCAAGTCAGCCTATTTCATTCCTATTTATATGACCTTTAGTGTTGAAAGATTAGCCCATATTTATGTTTGGGAGATAGTTCGGTTGCATGAAGTCCCTGTATCTATCATATCAGATCGTAGTTTTGTGTTTACTTTGAGGTTTTGGAGGGCATTTCAGGAGGTGTTGGGTACTCGAGTGGATTTGAGTACAGCTTTTCATCCGCAGATGGATGGTCAGTTCAAGCAGACTATTCAGGTGCGTGAAGATATGCTTCGAGCCTGGGTTATGGATTCTGGAGATCAGTGGGATCAACACTTATTATTGACAAAGTTCTTTTACAACAACAGTTATTATTCAAGTATTGAGATGGCACCTTATGAGGCTTTGTATAGTAGGAGGTATTGTTTTCCTATAAGATAGTTTGAGACTTCCAAGGCTAGACCATGTGGTATAGATTTGCTTTAGGACTCATTGGATCGAATCAGGGTAATTCAGGATAGTTTGAGAGCTGTCCAAGTAAGCAGAAGGCCTATGCCGACCGTAGACTCCATTCTTTGAGATTTGGAGTTGGTGATCATATATTCCTTTGTGTTTTACCTATAAGGTATGATGAGATTTAAGACGAAGGGTAAGATTAGCCCTCGCTATATTGGTCCTTTTGAGATTCTCCGAGTAGTTGGCGAGGAGGCCTATGAGTTTGCTTTACCTCCAAACTTTATCGTTGTTCATTTGGTTTTCCATGTCTCTATGTTACAGAAGTATATTCCTGAGCCTTCGCATGTGCTTAGATGGGACTCGGTCCAGTTGGATAATCAATTGACCTTAGTGGAGGAGCCTATGCTTGTTTTGGCTAGTGATGTGAGGCGACTGCATACTAGGGAGATTTAGATAGTTTAGGTTCAGTGGAGGCATCGCCCAGTAGAGGAGGCGACTTAGGATATCGAGAGTGAGATGCGGGCCTAGTACCCTCACTTGTTAGAGGCTTCAGGTATTCTCTTATTTTCAACTTTCAGGGATGAAAGTTCCTTAGTAGTAGATGTTGTAATGGCCCTTTAGGTTATTGTCTGTATTCTTGCTCATTTCGCCGGTAGAGCTTCTCTATAGCCGCCCCAAGTCATTAGTGACTTGCCAGAATCGATAGATCAGTTACTTGGCGATTCGTTTGGTTACTTAAACCACTTTCTCAATGTGAATTCTTCGTTGGTCCTAATTGACCACTAAGTGAAAACTTTAGAAATTGACCTTAAATGCAAAGTTCAACTTTTCCAATGCATCCAGAATGTCATAAACTATGTGATTACACATCTTATTTGTTCAAAACGGACCCCAAATGTATCTTGAGGCATTGGACAAACCTCGGAACCAAGTTCCAAGCTTCAGATATGCCTTACATAGACCGAGATGCTATGACTGCGAAGGCTAGGGTGCGACCATAGTGCCGCAATCGCAGTTAAGCGGAGGACGCAACTGCACTATTCGAGGTTGGGTGGAACCTATTTAAAGGCTGCTTTGTCTAAAATTTTGCCTATTTGTGCCTTCAGCTTGAACTCTAAAACCCTAATGGAGTGTGAAATCTTCTAAGTGAGTCTTGTAGATTGATTTAAAGCTTAAACAACTTATGTAATCGAATCTTATGACTAATCTAAGGTAAGAATCTATCTAGTTGGTGTTAAGTTGTTGATTTCTAGACCCAAAACCCCTAAATCATGGAGGGTATATTGTAGCCCAAAATGTAATGAATTTACTCAAGTTTCTTGAGGGTCATAACTCCCTAATAAAATATGAGTAATGGGTAAGTCTCAGAAATTCATTTTTCGAAGGTGGAACCCACTTGGGGGTTTGATGTTATTTTGAACCCAATGCACAATGGTGCCATAACAGGCATTGTTATTCTTGTTGTGATTCTTAGATTGTATTATTGATAACTTGGCTCATGGAAGAAGAAGCTTTGAGGAAAGGAAAGAAAAAGCTTGTTGGTTTGTGAGTTGCTTGGACTCAAGGTAGGTTAGGCCTACTTGTAGTTAGATTGATCTTGATTGTAGTAGAATTATTGAGATCTTGTGAGATTGGGCGAGGATTAGATGATAAATGGTTGAACGATGATATTGGGGATTAGTGGATTCTTATAGGTTATTGAACTTGCAAGGTGTAATCCTTGACCCTTAGCCTTGAACCTTGGATAGTCTACTTGTAGTCTCATAAATAGTATGAGAATACTTTAGTTGATGTAATAGATGAGAGTGATATTTCTCCATAACCTTAAGAGTCTGTTGACCTAGCTATTGCTTAGTTAGGAAATAACCTTAGTGTTGGGTTGACTTAGGTGGAATTCTTGGAGAAGATTTCCTCTATAGGCTTAGTGAGGATTGATAGGCCCTTAGATGTAATTTAGATAACTTACCCCAAAATCCGGGAAGACGTTAATCTTGTGATAGTGAATTTGACATCCTTGGGATTTGGGAGTGGAACTTGACCCATCTTAAGCTTGAACTATGAAATCCCTTAGAAACCTAGATACTTGATGAATATCTAAGTTATGTTGTTGAGATTATAATGGTTAATCCTGGTGGTCTGATTATGTATATAGTTGATGGTTGGATAATGTGTATACTCGATTAATTATCTCTTAGTCATGATATGGATAGCCTTGAAAAGGGGAAGAATGTGTATATCATATGAATGCTCATGCTCATGTTTATACTCATATTGTGTGGCAATGCTTAATAATAAAGTAGGATGATATATGTTATCGTACATCCCTGTTACTCTATTATTATGGACTTGTATATATTTATTAATTTGGCTATGTATGTGTATGTATGTTGTTGTCTTGCGCGATGTGTAATGGTATGATAATGCTCGATGAAATTCGAATGATATGTTGATGTTATAATGATATCTGGTGAATTTAGAAGAGGTAAAATGTTATGATGTTGCTCGGTGAATTTGGAGGACATGTTGATGTTATGATGTTGCCTGTGAATTCGAAGGATATGTTGATATGATGATGATGCCTGGTGAAATCCAGAGGATATGTTGATATTATGATGATGTCTGGTGAAATTCGGAGGATATGTTGATGTTATGAAGATGCTTGGTGAATTCGGAGGATATGTTGATGTTATGATGATGTCCTTGGTAGATTGTTGTTTATTCCTTGTCCCTTTTTCACTAAATAAGAGGTGTGGTCCTTGTTGACTCTAATTGGTAACTAGAGGTAATTTGTTCCTATGATAGGGTTAAGACTAATTGGTATGTGTAATCTTGTGTAGAACCAAAGGCTTACATAGTAATCTACTTTACTTTAATTAATAGTTAAGTTATGGAATTTTTCCTAGTAAAGTGGTTTAGGTGATAACTAGTTATCGCTAATAAATGATTTTGGCTAGTAGGCTAGAAACCAAGTGAACTAGTTGGTGGACCTTACTTGGTTAAAATATGAAAACTAGTCCTTAAGGTTGTAACATGCTCTATAATAATAGACTTGGTATTATTCGAAGGATAGTTAAGTTGTCTTTTAGTATGTGATGTCATGGTGGCTTAATTGAGGGTTTATATAATGAGAATGTTAACTAGATAATGGCCTTGTAATGGGTGAATGAATAATAGCATTGGTAATTTGTAGCCTTCCCCTTAAGTGATGGCTAGTAACTATAAGACTTGTAATCTAGTGGCTAAATGAAGGTTAACTAGTTTAGACTAATCTTGGAGTTTACTAATGAGTTAGAGATTAAGTAGCTATATAACTATGTTATGTGGATATTGGTTTCGTTATGCTTAAATCGCGATAATGATGATGATTTGGACCTTGAAAACGAGCCATGGCGGGGTTGTGTTACCCGCGGTTTTGGCTAATTGTGGTATAGTATTGACTTGATGTATTGTGGTTTAATTCTTTTGGTGTACTCTCCGGTGGTATAGGACACCGTGATAAGTTATTTGTTGTGTTTTTTGCTTGTACTTCTCGGCAGTATGGGACGTTGTGGTAAGTTCCTGTGCTTATTATTCTAATGAAGGTTTGTGTTTATTATGGTAAATTCATAGTTGTTATTGTATATATGTAACTTTATGCTTCCGAAATGATTACTTATTTATAGGATGAATATTGTATATAATTGATGTGATACGTTATGCTATTGCCCTAGTAGTTCAATTATTTTATTCGACGGTATCGAAGAAGATTCAGGTCCAATCCTATACCTTGACTTTAAGTTATTGTCTTGCCTTATATCGTCTTTATTTTTTAATTCAGCCCAGTTGGCCGATGATTCCTACTGAGTACCCGTGTTTTGGTATTCATACGACACTTCTGTACCTTTTTGGTGCAGACCCAGGTTCTAGTTGCCATTGTTGAGTTGGGTTTATGCCGTGTTGACCATTCATAGGTATGGTAAGCTCTTGGAGTTCGAGTTGCCCTTTTTCCCTCCTATCTTTATTTGTCTTTTGTTTTTGAGACAAATTTATGAGATTATTTATGACATTTTTTAGATTTGGAGCTGTAATTCTATTGTTAAGTCTAGATGGTCTTGTACTAGTATTATTAGGTCATGAGATTGGTATTTGAATATCGATTGTTTTTAGTTGTGGAATGTGATCGTTTATAGTGTGTTCTATTATAGGGTCCATGTTGGACATTTCTATCAAGGTGACCCAATGTATTAGCTCCGGATTACAGTATCGACTTACCTACCGGTGGGATGTGGCAGATACCATCATGACTCAAAAATTAGGTCGTGACAGTATCTGATGTATTGAAAGATATATTTGACATCTTTGAACTTGACATTTAACAATCATATAACAAGAGATACATACTACATTATAATAATCTTATATGTATCTCTTACATTTAAACTAATTTGCACGACTCTTATACATGTTACACTAAGTAATCTAACAATAGATATATGAAGTAGATGTGCAATATACATAGAGCTACAAGATGACAAAATGTATATGATGTATTGAAATATGTATTTACACGTGTATATTTGCAATCAACTTATATGTGATAGATATAACTATATTATTGTACAACACTTCAACTGGAATACTTCTTATAGATAATCAATATGTACAATACTTATAATACTTCTTAACAAGAGACTTGAAATATTCGACTAGAATAGTTCAACTGAGATACATATATCTTGGACAACACACTTTATACACTACAATGAGATACATTACAATATATAAGTGAGATTGTTGATTGATTATTTATTAGTGAAGAATTGATACGTAACTTGACACACAAATCTATCAGTAGAATAAAAAGTATGAAGATACATTATACTATGTAACTTTTGTGTCGAAATACACTACTATAGATAGAATTTAAGAGAGATACATAAGACTATTATGTAGCTCCCTTATAGATTTGATGTCTTTTCAATAATTAAACTGGCATAAATTTCTCAATGACAATCTAACAAAAAATTACAGAAATAACATTATGCTCTCCAGGAACTTGGCCTCCAGATAACACAACTTTAATTTTCAAGATCTGATTCATCGCAACATCTCCAGAACATCGAGCACTAATGATACAGATGATTTTTGTATAAGCAAGGAAAAAACTTTACAATTTTCTCTGTAATCAAGAAAAATCAGAAGCTTTGCCAATAGTTGAAGAAGAAAAATCGCACCAAAAAAAATAAGAAGAAAAATCGTCCTCCAGAAAGAAAAATCAAATGGCTTACAAGTGAGTGAGTGAGAGAGAAGTGAGGTTCATAGTTAAAATCCTAAATAATGTTGTGCGTGTATTCATTCCCACATAATGATTACTATTTTACATTGAAAACATTGTGTACGTGAGTGTGTAACTACCAGAATAAATACCTAATTTCTTGAAATCAGTTAACTAGAACATATTTTAAAGAAGGAAATTTTTTAGGGTGCAATAAATATATCCTAATTTTTAGGATAGAAGTTATGTATATGAAAATTTTAAGAGAGAGAATATAAATAAGAGATATTTTAAATTTTTACAAAGCGAAGAAATTTTTAGTAATTTAGATACCTTAAGTTGTGGTTTTGTGAAATTTTTCCTTATAAAAATGTAACACCCCATATTCAAGTACGTGTATTGGCGTATTCAAGTACGTGTATTGGTCTTATTTATATAGAATTAATTTATTTTTTATTATTTTATTTATACCGGAATTTGCCCCTCAATGGTTCCATGCGAAGGTTATTGAATAAGCTTTTCAACGATATAAAGATTTCCAAAAACGGATAGGTTTCGGATATAATCGAGCACGTTCGAAACTATAAAACGGTGGCCGGGATATTTGGGAATAGTAAATGTGCAGGAAAATTTCCTGCACACAAACTACTGAGGCCAGCCGAATTTTTGGGTCAACTTTGAACGATCATAACTCCCTTAATATAACCACGGGGGACCTGCATTTCATGCTGCAGGCACAGGTACCTCAGCTCATATACCACACAAGTAGGAACCAGGATATCCAGCTGCTTTTGGTGAGCTCAAGTTTGCTTCGGGGCTTTCCGTGTCATATCCAGTCACTTTTGATATTGTATAGAAGTTAGTTATATGGCGGGGTGTGTCCCGACCTTAGTTAAACTCTGTGTATTGTCTAGAGGCTTTGTAGACCTAATGTACAGTCAAGGTGGTATTTTGTTAATAGACGTGATGGCTCCAACGGCCAAGTATTGTATATACATATATATGTGTGCTCGAGCTTATACAGGTGATTATTTTCTTCTATATGCGACATGATACTGTCCAAATTTCGGGTTGTCATAGAGGTATGCATGGGAAGTAGAAGGTTATGAGCTGGTTCTCCCGGGCCTCCTCGGTTACAGGTGCCAGTCCGCCCCAATAGGATTTGAGGCGTGACAAAAAATGTCGAATAGCAAGTACGGAAAGAGAAAAATGGTTTTGTTTGTTTAAGAAGAATCCAAACATGATGTGATATGAAGATTTGAGAGTGACGTGGATATATATATATATACACACACACACTTCCTTCTTTTAAAAAAAAATTACCTACTTTTTGTTAGTCCGTTTTAAAAAAATAACCCCTCTCATTTTTTAACAATTTTTTAATTATAACTTTTCAAGTGATATGTTTAATTTTAACTTTTCATATGGTATATTTAAAACCACAAAATTGAAGGACATTTTGATACATTTTAATACAAAATCTTATGTGAACTTTTCATATCATACGGCTCCTCAAAGGTCACAAAAAAAAAAAAAATCTAAGGACTCTTCTTGAATATTTACTTAAGGAATCTTTTATTTTGCAATGGATAGTTGCAATTCTATAAAAAGGAATTCAATCAAATTTTTCTTACATTGGACCAATATGTATGTAATAGAAAATTCCAACCTCCTATCTATAAGTAAATCCGAAGATACACTAATAAAGAAAATGACAATTTTTATCCTTCATTAATCTCTAAAAAAAAATACGAAACTTACCTATAAATTTACCTAGGGATCTTTTGATGTAAATTTATATGAAAACTTAATGGATCTTGTTACTTCAATTTTAGCTGAGTATCTTTTCTCTTCTACGGATTTTACCACATGAGGAGGGAGACATATGCTTGGGGATTTTGTTGTGAAATTCGCTAGGGATTTATCTAGGAATTTTGGAGACATACGAAATTACCTAAACATTTTCTTATTGTGAATTAGTTGGGGATTTGTTTTTGAGTACTCATCTAGGGATTTGATTGTGATAAGATCTTGTACTAACGAAAGAAATTGTCTTGAAATACAAAATTATTCCTAACAAATATTAATGTAAATAAATTATATTGTTTCTATAATTTTGTCCAATATAATATATACATATATATATATGTATGTATATATATATGTGTGTGTATGTATGTATGTATGTATGTATGTATGTATGTATGCATGTATGCATGTATGTATGTATATAACACACCTCACTGGTGTACCTCACTTTAATGAGTTCAAACGTTACACTAAATACTATATTTGTTTAAATAATAAAAATGAATACAATAATTGAAGTCAACATCTTTTAAACGTGTAAAGATGGAGAATTTTAATTAGTCATATAGTAAAGTTTATTTAACGAATTGAATTACGATTTATTTCAGTTGAACACTTAAACACATGATAAAGTTTTCCTATTAGACACCTTCAATTTTGAAATAATTTTTCTATTTATAGTTGAGCGTCTATTAAAATTTTAAGTTAACCGTATACTTTAAATTCATAGTTTCATTGAAAAATTTAATAATGTATCATGTTTCGTTGTGATTGATAATCCATAATTGTGAAATTTGACTTAGTTCCATCTTACATGTGATGAAACTTGACCTAAAGATTTCATGTCATTTCAATCCTTTTCTTAATGAAATAATCGGTATATTCTTTTTTCTACAGACGAGTAAAACTTTTGATAGAGACACACTCCTATTGTCTTCTACTTACTCACTAACCCATCCAGAGTTCCCTCACCTCCATGGTATTATAAACTAAAACACATGAAGCTCCGCAACCCCCCCCCCCCCCCCCCCCCCCCCCCCCCCCCCCCCCCCC
>NC_061120.1:124868343-124874381 GCF_002878395.1 Capsicum annuum
CCCCCCCCCCCCCCCCCCCCCCCCCCCCCCCGGATTTCAGCTCAGTTTAAACCTTCAAGTTTTTTTTTCGACTTTCATCTCCTCACCTCGTAATATCTGTCAAATTTTCAAAATCCAATTGAGTTTCAAGCATCAATCCCAGCTTAATGGGATATATGTATTTTCCTTTGCAAATTAAAGTCTTATTTAATTAGTTGGGCTAAATGTCATATTAATGACTAACAAATGTTTCAAATTAAAATAATGTATTTAAAGCATCTAAAATAATAATTATACGATATCATTATTTGTATAGATAGGTAAACTTGTTCGGGAAGGTTTCATAGTCATGTTACATGATACAAATGGGAAAATAATTTATATGGGGTAAATTCCAAGTCGATTTTAAAGTCTCAAATATTAAGAGTTTTACATAATTCATATAAGGAAATATTTAATAATCAAAATTTAGTTTAATTCTTGCTTTGGCCAGGTGCACCCTCACTCCTAATTTGAGTGGAGAGATGCGGGGGTTTGGTTTTACCCAGGTATCTGTGGGATACTCCTCCACCTCAACCTCCTGTATAACTGAGTAATAAGAGAAGGAAAAGGAAGAAGTGTACCACCCCGACTCTTGAATTGCCGGCATTATAAAATCACAATCTGACCTACATCCAGAATGATGCCAGACAAGATGCAGGATACCATACGAGCTCACATATCAGTAACAATAGTCATATGTATGTATGGTGAAACTTAGTTACAGATTCAACCAAATTCGAGCCTCGGCTGTGAAGTCATTCATGGAGATTCCTCTTTTGGGGGCAGCCTAAGATACCTCTCTAACAGGACATAGTATGCTAGCCATTCAAGTCCCTGGCATACAACTTGTTTCCTAGATGTCAGTTATTTTGTGTTTGGGAGAACGAATACTTTGTTGATCCGCTCAGCTCTAAAATAAACATCCTTTCCCCTAATCTTCATCACTAGGTTTGAGAGGGATACTATGCTGAGATTCACATAGAATTATCACACCCAGTGCTCATTGGCAATGTAGGGGTCCGGGTCAAAACATATCCACCCAGTAGTAGCAAGCCAGTTGAAAAAGTCTGGAAATTTCTCTGGCACCTTGTCCAGGAAAATACACCTCTCCGGGAGTAGCTTTGTCTTTGGGAGGTCACTGTAGTAGAGGTTGTGGAATTCTAGAGCCATGAAATAGATGTAGTTGTAATCTTCCATTTTGTGGCTGAGTACCTGTAAGAAACATAATCCAGACTATTATTAGCGTTTTTACACCACACCATGCTAGATGAATTAGATAAACTCATGTGGTAATGTCATAATGGGCTTTGGGGGTAAGAAATGGGCATGCAAAATTTTTGGACTCAGCAAAAAACTAGCCTTGGTTATGGCAATCGTGCACCCTTGATCACGATCGCGGTAGCTGAGACCATTTTTGACCAAAACTATAACAATATCAAATACCAGATTTTAACCCTAAAATGAGTTCCAATCAACCAAAGGATTAATATGCTCATGAAACTTAACCCCTAAATGTTCGATTATTCCTCAAAACAAAAAGAAATCAATAAGTAATTCATTAGGGTATTTAATCAAACACATGGTGTACACACTTATTGTATCCCATTTTAGGCCAAATTTTGGGTACCCAAGACTTTCCCATCAGTGTGTATACCAACTACAATAGATAACCATAGAAATAACCATATTTAAGCATTGGTTTGACAAGTGAAAACATTATTTCAATCTTACTCCTAGAACATGAGTTACAAGCCTAAAACAACATAAAAACGAGGGAGTTGGGACCCCTTACCAAGTTACATGTTGAAAATAATGTGAAATGCACACTTGGACACTCAACAAACAGTTAAATTTCAAAGAAATTGAGAGAATTTAAAAAAGGGAGTGGGGGAGAAATGGAGGTCAGATAATCTTTTAAGCTGCATTGGCCGTGATCACGGTCCAATTTCCACGATCATGTATACTCGGCTACCGCGATCGTGGTTACACGGGCCACAATCATGATAACTGAGTCCAATTTTTACGTCCTTTACACTCCCCTGCTTTGTTCAAAACATAATTATTTCACACCTTCCCCTTTTCAATTTTAATCAACATTCTTTATAGAACCATAATTTCATGAATTATCCAGGATAAAAAATAAAATATACTCTATCATACAGAAATAAAAGGATACGTGTCACTTTCATGGCATGATGGGTTGTTTCCCATATTTGGTGGTAAGACACATTCCAAACTATCACTTGTGTTTCCACTTAGAAGATTTGAATCTCCATCCTAACTTTCGCTTGCTATGAATTGAGCGGTAGAGGGACAACATATTTAGATCTTCCAAGGTGAAATGTGATAGAAAAGGTGATATGGTGATGCTGCTTTTATCTCTCCACTTTGAAGACTTAAACCTTTTACCTAATTTCACATCAAATTTCCAATTTATCTCCTTGGGTAATGGTGGAAACATCAATAGGTCACTAGTTGAACATCGAAAGTTGAGCTCTTTAGCCTTCAAGTGTGGGGCTCCCATATGCTCTTTTGGAATGTCAAACTCTAAAATGTAGGGATGGTTCTCCCTCTTCACATAACCCCTTATTTGCTTACATAGATGGACTTTCATCACATCCTCTAAGTGCAGTGTTAAAAAATAATTGGAGTGAGGTTTACCCCTTAATTTTAAAATTGCATCCTTATTAGCACCTGCTCCCCAAAATGGACTAGAGTTGCCATTAGAGATTTGCTTGACTTCTTGTTTTGACTCTAGTGCCAATTCTTCAGTTTTGGTATCTTCGACTTTGTTTGGTTTGGTTTGTTGGGAAATCATCGAGGATTCATCACTACATAGCTTATGATTTACCACATAGATTGGTAATCTTCTTGATTATCCTCATCTTGAAAAGCGGGCAAGGTAATGGTATTTGAAAGATTTGTTTCCTTACCCATTTCTTCTATCTTTTTGATTTTCTTTCGACATGCCCCCATGGCTTGATGCATGGGATTATGTTATCCGTCATTATTTCCACCCAATCCAAGATAAGTTGAAGTCTTGCATCAATATCTTTGTATATGACAGTTTGTTCTTCTTTTTTCTCATCATATAACCTATCAAACTCATAAAAAGAACTAGAATTTGAGCAAGCATAATAAGGGGAGGGGGTATTTGGAAAATCACTCCAATGTCTATTGTGACCACCAAATAATGATCAATCGTACTCCAAATATAATCAAGAAGGTAATTCCATCTCTCTCCAGGGAGCATATCTACAATCTCTTCAAAAGTGGGGTCCATCATAATATGGACATGGATCGTCAAAATAGGATTTCCAACTACCAAAATCATATTTATCCCAAGATGCCATGGAGTAAAGTAAACAAAAAAAAATCTACCTAACACAAAGAAAACAAAAGAGAATCACAAACAAATAGTTACACATTTGGATTTAAGCAAGTAAGCTAAAATTTCAAACTAACTCAATGCACCAAATTGTTCCCCGACAACGGTGCCATTTTTGATAATGCTCAACTTACACGTCAATTTAAGTTCAAGGTGGTCGTCGTCAATATATTTATCCAATATTGAGTCGAGGTCGAATCCATGAGGAACAATGTTACTTACAATTGAATTAGCTCAAAATAAAGAAAACTTGTCAAATTCAAACCTAGAATACAAATATGTAAAAATTTGTGGGGGAGGGGGGTTGAGTGAGTGTCAAAGCTAGTGTTTATTAATGGACTTTTTTAATGGACTAATTTGGGACTATGAATAAATAGAGTATAATCAATTAGGCACGAATCTTGGGATAATGTTTTTCTAGGGGTAAGTTGTGCATGGGAATATGACGGTTCAGTACAAATTCTACTCGTTGATGATGTGGTAGGCTAGGTTGAAATTCCTTGGGACTAGTTTGTCAACATAGTCTGAAGGATGCCACTCGTAGACCATTTTGAGTACCTTACGAGTGTGTCAATTAAAGCCACCCAAAACCTCAATTAGGCAACCCTATTTCTAGGATGATACCTAAGATATAGTCAACTTCATAATCTCCCTTATGTATAATATAGTGAAAATTAGCAAACTAAACCCAATAATTATCTATTATTGCCTTTGTTCCCACATTCCTTTTTCACAGATGATGAGGGTTCCTAAATTTCACCCAAACCTTTCTTTCAAGGATAGTTTTAGATTTCAAGAGCTTGGGGTTTTCACCCACAAACCCATTTGGGTATTTGGGGATTTTACTCACCAATCTCAACCAATATAGTTAAGCAATAGTAGGACCCATCATTAACAAGCTATCTTATGCATAAATAAATCACAACCCATACACAATTTGCCCCCTATTCTAGAATAATTTCAAGAGGAAGAACTAGCTATACATAAGAATAATAAACAAGATATACCCAAAAATCTCCATTGATTTGATTTGTGAAAGACTAAGTGAATGTTACTTCAAACTTTGAACTTCAACAAATCTTTAATGGGAATTTGCAAATCCTCCACTTGGAAGCTGTTCCAATGTATTCTTCACCCAAAACTAATATAATATATGTCCTCCAAAAATAGAGACTAAGAAGTAGACAAAATTCCAATAATTGGGAATGGAATTGATGATCCCCAAAGCGATAGGGTTTGAGTTTCTTAAGCAAAAATTTGATAACAGCTGTGTGCATTTACATCTTTTCCATTGGATGTTTTTCCACTAAGACGTAATCGCGGGAGCTTGTCCGCATTCGCAGTGGCCATGAATGCACTTAGATCTACGCGCTCGCGGTATGTTGACCTACTTGACTGACCGTGATAGCGGTAATTGAGGCTATATTCTTCTCCAGGTCTTCAAACTACACTTCTTTCTTTATTTTAATCCTTTTCAGCTCATATCATATATTTTTATCTTATTACCTATGTGCCTGCAAAATTTGGATGTTAGTGCCTTTAATCACAAATATATCTCACTTATTCATTCAAAATATGATAATGTGCACGAATGATAAGCCCGAATGAGTGGTTAATTCACCATTCATCGGTTTCTAAATGCTATGTATTTATGGGTAGGAAAAAATTAACACCGATAACCTAGAAGAAAAATTGAAAAGGATAGAGGATTGTCTAGGGTCCTTGAGGAATCAACTCAATATTGTGGGAGAGTGGTTGAAATTTCTATTAAAGTTAGTGTATGATCACTTTCTCATGATCCTAATGACGTAGTTAGTCCTCTAAGTTAACCGCCACCGATTATGTGTTGTTGGAATATCTTTTTTTATGTTGTTCATGTCTTTGAAAGAGTTATCAAGGCATTAGCTATTTTTTCATATTATTATGTGTAGGGAATTGAATGTATGTCTTGTTTAGAGGGTTTCATATTGAAATATTTGGTTTGTATTTTTTGAAATTTCTGCAATTATTTGTAAAAAACTTCTTTCAAGTTATATTCAGTTCTTCGGTAGAAGGGATAAAAGACTCATCATCTACTTATACGGATCATAAAATAAAGGTGAAAAATAATACTCAATTTCATTAATAAGACAAAGTTAAAATAACATAAAAACATTAAAAATTTCTTTACAAAATATCTATTTTTTCTTAAGAAAGGAGGGGTGGGAGAGAGGAACTTGGAGGTGGGAGGGAGGATCTTGAAGGCGGCACCATAATTCTATCCATCATTTTTCCCATGTACTTTATCATGGCATCCTATTTACGCCCAAAACTTTTCAGGCATGTTAAGGCATCAACCTTTATTTTGACGTGATGAAGCTGTGTACAATACAAGAAGTAGACCCACTTGATATTAAATGTCTTGAGGATTTAAAGAGCCTTGGACGTTGGAAGAGCAAGATGGGTTGGAAGACCCTTGCAGATTGGAAGTGCCATGGAAGTTGGGTGGGCCAGGGGGATTGGCAGAGTTTTGAGTGTTGGAAGTGCCAGAAATGTCTGCTCTATTGATTATTTTTCACTTTGCAATTAAAGGTTGCTTGTATGGTTGCTCTTATATATATATATATATATATATATATATATATATATA